>NW_027628344.1:0-2500 GCF_034508935.2 Berghia stephanieae | reverse complement strand
AATAATAATAATAATAATAATAATAAATAATAATAATAATAATAATATAATAATAGTTAATAATAATATAATAATATTGTTGGTATTATAGATCTACTTCTATTCACCATAATTTGTGTTTTTTCTCCATCTGCTTGAATGACTATTTGACCCCAAAATAAAATCGTTGGATTTGTATTCATGCGCACCAAAAGTTTATTTATAATTGCCAATCAGCTGGCTGTCTTTTTCACCTAAGTTCACACCAATAAAATGTGCAAAATTTTTCTTCAATCGCGAAAACAATTTTATTCAACGCGTTCAAAGCATTATTCAAGATTAAAATTTTTACTTTTTTTACTAAAAATGATAGTGTTTTCCAATGAGAGGGGTGAGAAATAATATCATCATGACTAGCAGATTTTGAAGTCACATCTTATAAATAAAGACATTTGAAAATGTTTAGACGTCGATTAAAAAACATGAGCTAAAAAATTTTTTTAAAAGTTAAAAAGATATCAAATTGATTTTATTAAAAAATATTATTGACACGATAGAACTAAATAAATATCAATCAACAATCTCAAATTAAAAAAAAAAAAAAAATTTCTCCCGAACCCGGAATCGAACCAGTGACCTAAGGTATCGGTCAGTTACTTCAACGTCACATCCTCCGCTCTGCCAATGAGCTATCAGAACAAAGCGTAGCCGTGTATTACTTTTTATACCAAAAAGTTTGGTACCCAACTATTTATAGACTCGTATTCGTCCCTCCCTTCGCCAGAGTTCAGGTCGGTCAATCTGCAGCCAAACAGTCCACCCCCCCCCCCCCCCTCCCCCTTCCTCCCCCGGTATATGTTATTACTATTACGCATTTTGGAGCAAGGAGCGAACAATACTCATCTAATTGATATTTAAAGGATGAGAAATAGGATGTAAAAAATAATAAAAATAATATAAAATAATAATAATAATAATAATAATATTAATAATAATAATAATAATAAAATAATAATAATAATAATAATAATAATAAAATAATAATAATAAAATAATAAAAATAATAATAAAAAGATAATGATGATAATAAAAAAAAAATAAAAATAATAACAATAGTTATACTACACTACACAACTACTACTCTACTACTACTACTACTACTACACTACTAATACTACTACTACCTACTACACTACTACACTACTAATAAAAATAATAATAATAATATTTAATAATGAAATGATGAGATATAATAATAATAAAATAAAATAAAAAATAATAATAATAATAATATAAAATAATAAAAAAAAAAAATAATAATAATAAAAAAATAATAATAATAATAATAATAAAATAATAATAATAAAAATAATAATAATAATAAAGTAAAATAGTAAAAAGTAAAATAAAAAAACTACTACTACTACTACTACTACTACTACTACTACTACTACACTATACTACTACTACTACTACTACTACTACTATTAAAAAAAAATAATAATAAAAAAAATTTAATAATAAAATAATAAATAATGATAATAATAACAACAACAACATATGTTTGTATTTTTTTGAGTCCGTCGAACTTTCGCCAGCTCCACTCGCGCTGATACGGGTCGTCGATGGATATGTTACTAAATTAAATAATCGAAGGGGGAGCGGGTCTGAACTGTGGGGGTCTAAATTTTAAGCCTCGCGCGTTGCTTAAATTCCATCAATCGTCAACACTTTGTTTGACATCCATTTCTTGGAACCGTCGCGACCGTCCCATCGTTAACTAAGAGCCTGATGCTAGGAGCGTCCCATTGTTAACTTATAGCCTGACCTGATCAAAAAATTACGGCAAAAACAGAATTTTGGCTGCAAAAAAAACAAATCGAGGTTGTTACTGAGTAAAGCAATGGAATCACTGTTTCCTAGCTTTACTGAAGACAACAGTGGCCTTCGTAAAGTTATGGCCTGATTTTGACCAAAAAATGACGTCAAAAAAACCAGCTTTTGGTTTCATATCAGGCTATAACTAAACGATGGCTACGAGACAACTCACCAGACGCTGCAAAAACCTAAACAATAACGCCAAACTGTAATTTACAGGGTTCTAGTGTCAGGCTATGAGTTTAACGAAGGAGATCTAGGGGCCCGGGCGTAACCATCGTAAACTTATACCTGACACGGCTAAAAAATGGCGCCAAAAGACAAGTCTTTTGGGCCCTAAAATAAAACAAAATGTGAGTTCAAACCAATGGGGTCCCTTTTACCTTGACTCTACGACCAAAACCTTAAAAGGTCCACAAAAACCCAAAAATTGATGTCAAACTAAAGTCCTTGTGAGTTCTTCTTTCGTATTAGTTAACGATGGGGACGGTTCAGTGTCAAGCTATAATTAACGATGGTGCCTAGGACCCACTTGGGGAATTTCATTTTGACGTCGTATTTTTGTTAAAAAACGCCCCGTGATGTCTTTAAACAGGCTTTTAAAAAAATAAATATCCCTTCTTTTTCTATTGAATTCAGATTT
>NW_027628343.1:0-2500 GCF_034508935.2 Berghia stephanieae | reverse complement strand
TTTTTTTTTTTTTTGTTGGGTTTTTTTTTGGGTTTTTGTCCCCCAAAAGGCTTCTGCGAAGCGCGATTCTTCATCGCCAACTGAATTTTAATTTTATTTTCCCTCAATAGGCTTCTGTTGAGCGCATTCGCCAACAGGTTTTTTTGTTTTTTTTTTGTTTTTTTTTGTCCCCCAAAAGGCTTCTGCAAGCGCATTCTTCATTCGCCAACTGCATTTTAATTTTATTTGTCCCTCAATAGCTTCTGTTGAGCGCAATTCGCCAACGGGTTTTGTTGCTTTTTTGGGGGGTTTTGTTTTTTGTCCCCCAAAGGCTTCTCCGAAGCGCGATTCTTCATTCGCCCAACTGCATTTTAATTTTATTTGTCCCTCAATAGCTCTGTTGAGCGCAATTCGCCAACAGGTTTTTTGTTTTTTGTTGTTTTTTTTTTTTTGTCCCCAAAAGGCTTCTCCAAAGGGCGCATTCTTCATTCGCCAACTGCATTTTAATTTTATTTCTCCCTCAATAGCTTCTGTTGAGCGCAATTCGCCAACAGGTTTTGTTTTTTTTTTTTTTTGTCCAAAAAGGTTTTCCAAGGGTTCCCAGCCAACGCAAATTTTTAACCCAAAGGTTGGGGGGGCGAAACCAACAGGGGTTTTGGAAAACCTGAACGGCCAATGTACTCTTTTAAAGGTCCCAAATAATTCTGGGAACCCCAAATCAAGGATTAATTCCCTTGATAGTTGAGTCCTTGAAAAAAGTTTCTTTACTCACACTCTCTCGCTGTACTCGTGTTTAAATAAAAATGACAACACAATGGCTACCGGGGTTGGGTTTTTCAGTTAATTACATCAACTATGGGGCCGAACGAGGCTCGAACCCACCCTTTTTTGTTATTTTATTATTATTATTAATTATTATTATTATTATTATTATTAAATTTTTTTAAAATATTATTATTATTATTTTTATTATTATTATTACTCTACACTACATTACTAAATTTTTATAATTTTAGCCCAACATACCATAAGGCTCAAAGCGCTTTACAACAGCAAAAACGTTAACAGCAGAGCGGGACACGAGAGACGGAGAAAACAACAAAGGACAGGATTAGTCTTACACCCCGATTCGGGGAGAGAATGTGAGTAAATAACCCTTTTTATCAGGGCTCAACTAGCCCCGACCCCAGGGAATCGTGCCAAAACGCTTTACAACGGCTCAAGCCAACAGCAAAAACTTTAAAACGCAGAGCGGACACGACAGGGCGGAGAAAACATTTCTAACTAGTTCTACACCAGTGCGGGGAAGAATGGGGAGTAAGAACCTTTTTTTCGGACTAAATATCGCCAGAGGGAACGTGCTAAAAAAAAAAAAGCACAACCCCCACCCAAAACAACATTAACCGCAGAGCGGGACACGAAGGACGGAGAAAACATTAAAACTATTCTACTCCGGGACGGGGCGAGAAGTGAGTAAAGATCCTTTTTACGAGGACTCTACATGCGCCGACGAGCAATCGTCTCAAATCGTTTTTTCAACGCGTCTGCACCAACACAACATTAACACGCAAGCGGAAACGAGAGGGGGAAAACACTATAAGGCAGGAAATTTTCAAAGAAAACGGGGGAAATGTGACAAATACCCAAAGGATCAATTCCCGAACAACGTAATTTTTTTCAATTAAAAAAATTAAAAAAAGAAAAAAAAATAAAATATTTTTCCCCCAATTTAATAAATTAAAAATTTTTTATCAGGCCAAATATCCCCAAAGGAACTGCTCAACGTTTTTACAACGCTCTCAGCCCAAAAGAACATTAACGCAGAGCGGGGGCCGGGAAACGGAAAAAACATTCTAAAAGTTCTACCAACCGAAGGGGAAAAAATGTATAAAGATCCTTTTTATCGAGGACTCAACATGCGCCGAGGGAGGCAATCGTCTCAATCGTTTTACAAAGCGTCTCAGCCAACACAACTTAAAAAAGAGCGGGGCACGAAAGGAAAAAAAAAAAATTCTCGTTCAAAACATCCGATACGGGGGCGAAAAAATGTGATAAAAAATTTTTTTTTGAAAAAATGCCCACAGGGAACTGCTCAAAAACGTTTTTTCAACGCTCGCACCCAAAAGCAAAAATTTAAAAAGCAGAGCGGACCGAAGGGGAGAAAAATTAAACTAATTTTCTCACCGATACGGTGGGAAAAAAGGATAAGAAACCCTTTTTTTATAAAAAAAAAAAAAAATTAATGGCCAACAAACTGCCAAACGTTTTAAAAACGCGCTCAGCCCAACGCAACATTAACAGAGAGCGGGGCACGAAGGACAGAAAAAATACTAACTGTTCTACACCCCCCTACGGGGGAGAAAAATGAGTAAAGATCCTTTTACGAGGACTCTACATGCGCCGAGGGGCAAACGTGCTCAAATCGTTTTACAACGCGTCGCAGCCAACAGCAACAGTTAACACCAGAGCGGACACAAGGACGGGGAAAACATACTAACCAGTTTTACTCCGAAGGTAAGGT
>NW_027628342.1:0-4270 GCF_034508935.2 Berghia stephanieae | reverse complement strand
ACTACTACTCCCTATTTCTAACTACTATTTCTACTAAACCCAACTATACACTACTACACTACTACTACTACTACTACTACTATTTACAAAACTACTACTACTACTACTATTTACAACTACTACTACTAAAACCCAACCCCCCTACTATAACTAAACTACTACAACAACTCCCACTACTTCTAATCTAAAAATAAACTCCTACATCTACAACAATTTAACTACTACTACTACTAACTAACAGAACTTACTACTACTACAACTCCCACTACATACCCCCAACCCCCAAATTTTCTACCACTATTTCTACTTACTACTACTACTCCTACCTACTACTTAACAAAAAATCTACAAACTACTACTACTATTTACTACTACATTACTTCCTAAAACCCAACCTACTACTAACTACTACTAATACTCCACTCCCACTACTACTACTACAAACTACTATACTACTGACTTCTAACTCCCTACTATACTACTATAAACCCCCATATTTACTTAACTACTAATTTACTAATATATATGTATATATATATATATATATATATATATATATATATTAATATATATATGACATCAGACTGTTGAATCCTATTACGAAAAGATGTATGAAACACAATAAATAGACTGACCTTGGAACCAGACTGTCCACGTCCTCCTGTTTGACCTTTTGATCCCTGCAAGGCAATAAGACAATCATGGTAAGAAACCAAACTACGATTTAAGGGCTATATTATAACCTATTCCACAGTACTCTAGAAAAAAACCCATATTTTAAAATTTGGCCAGAAAACTCGTCCTTCAAATATCGATCAATTTAATTCACCCTCATATTGGCAAAAGACTCCCAAACCTGGGACTCTATAGAAGACTTCGCAAAGTCCCAGGTTTGAGAGTTTTTGTCAAGATGAGGGTCATTTAAAATCGATCGATATTTGAAGGACGAGTTTTCTGGCCAAGTTTAAAATATCGGGTTTTCCAGAGTAGAGCAGTATTGTTATTTGACAATATCATTTTCTACACTCGTTGAAGTAGCAAACTTTAACAATATCCACCTAATAGGAACAAAGAGGCAGGTGATGAAATATTCCATACAAAGACAGAAAGCAACTCGGAAAAGAGATGTAGGGGATAGAAGACACAGCGTGACCTCCTGCCCATCATGAGAGGTCAAAGACCCCACCCAGTGGTTACGCTTATACAAAAATAAAATGATGAGAATTATCTAGACCAGACCAGCCTGCTTGAAAATTAAAAACATACGTAGTTTTTAGGAGATAAAAAAATTAGTAGTCGCTACAGTTTGATTTATAGATCAATATTTTACCATCATAGGAACAAGTTACAGAACGTCAAAATCCTTTAAATTATATCAACGTTCATTTTCAATACGTTTTAATGACTTAGCGATAAACAAATAAATAATAAATTCCCATTATTCATCTCATAGGCGAAATTTGTCTCCAGGATCAATTCAAAGGAAGACTGGAATCACCCAAGCGTCAGCCGCAGTGCACCGCCTCAAATTGAGCTAGGGTGAAGGTGATTTGCTCAAGGTCACACGGCGCAGTGGCGGGTGATCTAACTGGGTACGAAGCAAAGACCGTACCGCTGACCACGCTGTCTCCGTAATACTCATGAAGCTCTGAAATTGGACCCAAAGTTCGTAATTCTACGGATCTTTTTTGTGTGGAAGTTGGCAGGTCCGATCTATGTGTAATGTAAGTAAACAATGAAGAAAAGAAAATACATTGGTCCTGACCTTTTGACCCGGATATCCCTGAAGTCCTGGAGGTCCGGGCGCCCGACAGGCCCCTGAAGAAAAGACATGAATGAAAATTGTTAAATTCTTGGAAGTCAGATTGAAATTTTTAGTAACATATGAATTTTTTGAGCTTGGGCGACCGAAGAGTTTCTGGAATTACAGAATTTATGAAGGACAACAGAAAGAAGCTGATATACAGAGAGTGGTAAGACCTGGAATGAGATTTTAAAAAAAGTTAGTTCAGGATAGAGAAGGATGGAAACTGTTTGTCTGTGGCCTATACCCTGACCCAGGGTGAAAAAGGCAATGATGATGTGATGATGATGATGAAGAATTAAAATTGGTCATTTTTACAAAAGTCCGGACTAATTTGGCCGCGAGAGAAATCGTACTTGAAAATACTCATATTAAAAATTTTTGCCAGAAATCTCATCCTTCGAATATCGATCGATGAAAACGACATTAACTCACTCAACCCTAACACCGACTATATCCGTAGTTTACCCGGTAACTTTACCCCATGCCTATTTTATTACATTTATTTTCTGAGACAAATTATCAAAATCTAATGATTTTAGTTTTTACATGTTAATGATAGTTGAATAAAACTATCTATATACATGCTCATTTTAATACATTTTTTTTCCAATTTGAAAAGTACCAAAAATCTCTAGGATTGAGTGAGTTAATGAAGACTACGCACAAGCCCAAAATTTTGAGAGGTTTTTCCAAGATGAGTGTCATTTTCATTCAGTGATCGATTTTTGAAGGCCGTGTTTTTCACGACAATATACTTAAATACGTGTATTTTGTCTTCTTCAGAATACGGCAGATGGTAATAGTGACTGGTGCAAGATGAAATCTAAACTTATTAGATTAGGCATGGGATGTGAAATAGTGATGAGTATGAAGAAAATGATAATGATGATTTTGAAGATAGTAGATCAGGCAAAGAAGAAGAAAGAAAGAAAAAAAAAAGACAGACAGAAAAAGAAAGAAAAAAGAAAGAAAGAAAGACAGAAAAGGAAAGAAAAAAAAACAGAAAAAGAGAAAGAAGAAGAGGAAGACGAGAAAATGATAATAATGATGATAATAGTATTGTTGATGATGACGATTATGATTATGATGATGATGATGATGATGATGATGATGTATGATGATGATATGATGATGGTGATGATGATATGATGATGGTGATGATGATGATGATGATGATGAGTGATGATGAGATGAATGATGATGATGATGATGATGATATGATGGTAATGATGATGATGATGATGATGATGAGATGATGATGATGATATGATGATGGTGATGATGATATGATGATGATGATGATGATGATGATGATGATGATGATGAATATGATGGTAATGATGATGATAATGATGGTGATGATGATGATGATGATGATGATGATGATGATGATGATAATTTATTTATCACTAGATACTTTTTCCTGTTCTAAACGACAGAAAATGCCTGTAGAACAATGTGATAGTTTTATTTCAGATGCAATCTGTATTATGGCATTTATTTAATGGCAAGGAAAATTCTAAGACTGAGTTATATTTCATGAACTAAAATTAACTACATCGCTTTGATTTCATCTAACAATAGAAATTTGTAAATCTTCATTTCATATCGATCCTAACAGTCGATCTCTGAACAACTTAATCCGAGAAATAACGAACAATAACAAAACAAAATAAAAACAAAATACATAAACAGACACACACATAAACATCCACAAATATCACACACATACAAACAAACAAACAAATGAACAAACAAAATAAAAACCCCAAAAAGCAAACACATAAACACACTACTAAAATAAAACCCTCCCCCCCCCACAAAAAAAAAAACAAACAAAAACCACACAGCACCCAACAAACAAACAAAAAATCCCCCAAATTACACATACACATACAAACAACCCCCCCCCCCCCCCCAAAAAAAAAAAAAAAAACAAAAAAAAATTTTAAAAAAAAAAAACCCAAAAAACCCAAAAAACCCCCACACAAACAAACAAACAAACAAACAAACAGACATAGAGCAAAATCAAAACAAAAAACAAAACAAATCATACCATGACAGCAGTTCCGTTTGACGACTGTCTCCCTGGTCCTTCCCTGCAAGAGAAAATATAAGTGGAATGCAAAGCTAAACTTTTAGTTGCTATTTTGTTGTTGAAAATATCAAATTAAGAATTATGGATCAGGCACCAGTGATAGATAAAGAACTGAACATATGTGTATGAAAGGCGCTAGATAGACAAAGCAAGAAAGAAAAATACAGGAGAAAAAACATCCCAAAAAAATCAGTCGACCTCGATCTGGGGATCGAACCTCAGACCTTCTGATTACCGGTCAGACGTGCTACCGTTATGCCTCCGTTGCGTATCTCTTTCTATTCTTTTAAAAAGCGTTTTCTTAAACGTAGACCGTAGACCACTGTATGAGGTGATTAAATTGCACAATGAGGTGTGCAGTTCAA
>NW_027628341.1:0-4272 GCF_034508935.2 Berghia stephanieae | reverse complement strand
TAGTATTGTAGTAGTAGTTGTTTTTTGGTAGTTAGTAGAAGTAGTTGTAATAGTAGTATTTAGTTTTTAGTAGTATAAGTGTACATAGTTTTTAGTATTTTGTTTTTTAATGTAGTTGAGAAATTGTAGTATAGTTTGTAGTAGTATTTAGTTTGTAGTAGAGTAGTAAAGTAGTAGTGTAGTAGTAGTATTAGTGTAGGTAGTAGTTGTAGTTAGTAGTAGTAATAGTAGTAGTTTGTAGTAGTAGTTTGTAGTAGTGTATTTTGTAATAGTAGTATTTTTAATAGTAGTAGTATTTTAATTTTGGTATAAGTAGTGGGGTAGTTAGTAAGTAGTTTATTTTAGTAGTAGTAGTAGAAAAGAAAGAGAGTGGTAGTAGTATTTAAAGTAGTTAGTATAGAAAAATAGTTTATTTGTATTGTATTTTAAATTTTAGTAGTAGTATTTTAGAGTAGTTTGTTAGTAGTATTTTTTAGTAGTAAGTATTTTAGTAGTAGTAATTTTATTTTATTTAGTAAGTAGAAAGTGGGGGGGGAAGTTTTTGAAAGTAGTAGTGTAGTAGTAGTAGTTAGTGTAGTAGTGTTGTGTAGTAGTTAGTTTGTTAGTAGTTAGTAGTATTAGTAGTAGTAGTAGTGTAGTGTTTGTAGTAGTAATTTGTAGTAGTTTGTAGTGTATGTAGTAGTTGTAATTAGTAGTAGTAGTAGTAGTAGTAGTTGTAATAGTAGTAGTAAATAGTAGTAGTAGTTGTTTGTAGTAGTAGTAGTAGTAGTAGAGTAATAGTAGTTGTAGTAAAAATAGTAGTTGTAGGGAGTAGTTAGTAGTAGGGAGTAGTAGTAGTAGTTTGTAGTAGTTGTAGTAGTAGAAGAAAAAAGTAGTAAGAGGAGGAGATTTAGGAGGAAGAAAGGGGGATGGAAGTGGGGGAGAAAAGAAAGATTCGATTACAAGAGCACAATTTTCGTAAACAACCTGGTATGGTTCTTTTTTTAAGGGAAGATAAAAAAAGCAACTGAACAATGCCCCATTTGACTCAGGATGAAATTTTTGAAATCCCGATCTCAGAAAGAGAAACTAGCTCCAATCTTATTATCCAAACTTATTCTTATTTTCTTCAATTCATTTCCTTTTTTCTTTTTGATCTTCAACGAGTCGATTCTTTCATTTTCTTTTTTTTTTTCAAACTTTGACCAAAAAATGATAAATATGAACACACACCGACATAAACAAAGACACAAACTACAAGAGACGATTGAGCGACTCTTGATTTTGTTATAAAAAATTGTATTAATATCGAAAAAGAAATTAAAATTAAAAGATTTATAGGGAATGGGGAAAAAGGGTGGTAATGTAACGAGGAAGGATAATGGAGGGGATAAGCCAATGTGGAAAACTCGAACGAAGGCTGCGGCAATATTGCGTATCGATTCCATCACATAATATCACAAGGATACCCCGGTCACGCCCAGCCTGCAAACTCACCAATTTAAATCTCGCGTTTTATCTTGTTATGTTTTAACTTTTTTCAGAGGAGCTCTTTTAGGCTGGGGGTTTTTTCTCTTTAGTTTGTGGCTTCATAATTTCATCGGACTTATTTTTCTAGTTATAAAATGTTTAATAATTATAATTCTTTCCCTTGAAAGTTCAACTAAAATTAAATAATAAATTGATTGACATCTTCTTGTCGGGGTTTTGTCTCTCCTCAATTTTATACAGTTTTTTAGTTGTTGTTGTTGTTTTGTTGTTGTTGTTGTTTTTGTTGTTGTTGTGTTGTTGTTGTTTTTTCTTTTCTTCTTTTCTTCTTCTTTTCTTCTTTTCTATACTACTTACTATACTACTACTACTACTACTACTACTACTATACTACTACTACTACTACTACTACTACTATATACTTACTACTACTTCTACTTTTACTATTAATAATAATAATATAATAATAATAATAATAATAATTTTTATTATTATTATTATTTTTATTATTTTTTATTATTATTTTTTATTTTTATTATTGTGATATTAATATTAATAATATTATTATTATTATTTTTATTATTATTATTATTATTATTTTTTTTTATTATTTTTTATTTTATTATTATTATTATTATTATTATTATTATTATTATTATTATTTATTATTATTATTATTATTATTATTATTATCATTATTATTATGTGTTTTGTAATGTTGAGAATAATGGGAATTTTATATATTTATTTATTTTTATTTTTAAATTGTATATCCAATTATTTTCTTCAAACCTACCCCCTCTCTGATCTCTTAAAATGTCGAACCATTTCAATCTATTTTTCTCTAATCTTTATTGATACATTCATTACTTCATTCAACCTTCGTATTCGAATGTTCCCAATGAGCGAAGAGGATTAACTCTCTCTTACCAACCATTTTTAGAGTTTTCCCAAAACTTCACACCCCCCTAACACAAAAATTTTATTTTCTAACTGAAACAAATACATTTAGACTATGCATTAATATTGTTCAGCAAAATAAGATGTGTCAGTTTGTATAGCTATAATTTTAAAAAAAAATTATTGAAATGTTGTGATGTACAAAAGAAATCTGAATGGTGAAATTGTTGTTTGCATCGTAAGTATGTTTTCTATGGTTGGTAAGGAGAGGGTTAAGTCAAGTAAGTCAAGTTAGAGTTTAAAATCTATACTATTTTTTGTTGGATGAGTATAACTAGGGCAGCCTTGGTCAGACCTCACTCACTCATTCAAATTCTCTCGGGCCTGCTGGCACTTGAGGCGATGCAGAGATCTCCACCTGGTCCTGCCCAGAGCTATCTCGGGACCATCTCGAGGGACGACAAACCCTCTCTGTTTCAGTTTTAGTTTCCCTCTCTACGGTAAGTCTCCAATTTCTCATTGGGGCGGCCTCGTTCCTATTTCCTTGGGGTGTCCACCCGCAGAGCATTTCTTATCAGTTTCTCGTCAGGTCGGGCGACAGACATGCCCCAACATTGCCATCTTCTCCTTTTTATGAGATCTCCAGATACTCCACTTCGGCTCTCGCTCTCAGGTCCTCATCTGAGATGTGTTTGGCCAGAATATCTTGAAGATTCGTTGCAAACATTTGTATTGGAATACTTCAAGTTTTTGGATGTACTCTCTGTGATTTCAACATCTTGGTCAGACCTGCATAGTTGAAATTTGAAAAAAAATTGTAGTTTTCAGGGGAAACAACCAAGTAGACATTATTAATACTTTTCTAAATTATCAATTTGTGTTTAAATGCATTATATTAATACTTTATACTCATTTTATTTTCGTCACTTGAACCAAAAAATTCGTAATTCTACGAAATTTTGTTGTACTAGGCAAGGTTGGCTTGGGGATGACGTTTCGAGGAAAATCCGGAAAATGTTCGATAAGGAAAGAGTTAAATTTTAAAAAAGAAAAACAAAACAACTAGAGCATTTTTTATAGAGCAATATCACTTAAGTATCAAAGCGCTTTACAAAGGACCACTGACAAAACAACACCTAACATTTACCACAAGTAATGCCCTCTATGATTGCTATGACCACGAGACATGACGCCTGTTAGGTGATATTACAATTTTTCCAACAGAGACAACGCTGTTAACTGCCAGGTATCATTTTACACCTGAGTACGATGAGAGAATGTGAGAAGGTAAGAAACCTTTTTCTAAAAACTCAACTTGCTCCGAACGAGGCTCGAACCCGGACCTTCCATCCGATACGCAAGCGAGTGTCATACACTAGACCACATTTATTATAGGCGCATAATTAACCATGAGACAGGGGCAGGGCGTCCTGCCCAACGTTCGCCCCGGTGAGTTGAACAACGACAAATTAATTAATCAACTTAACACTCTAAGTCCACAATTATTAGGATTGTCCGTAGGTGATGAGTGATTTGATGACCCCGGTCATTCTCCCGCTCGGCTCGCTCATCACAAACATCACCCAAAACCGGACAAATTAATACGACCGGAATCAGCAGCGAGTGGGCCGACCGGAAGACCGACAAATTAAAAGACCACTTGGAGTTGGGAAACCCCTCAACACAACAATTATTTACAACTTCCGACACGCTTCATTGAGTTCATTTCCTTGATTTTTGTTGTGGGCCAGTGAGGACAGAGCAACCTAGAGCATTGAACCAGTGGCAAAGGTGAGTAGTCAAATTGTGGCGTGTGAGGGAAAAATTTGATAAAAAATGAATACTGTAGTTTAAAAAATCAACACACACCAAAAAAAAACAACAACCCAACCCCCCCCCCCCCCC
>NW_027628340.1:0-4272 GCF_034508935.2 Berghia stephanieae | reverse complement strand
CGCCCCGCCCCCCCGCCCCCGCCCCGCCCGCCCCCCCGCCCCCGCCGCCGCCGCCCCGCCGCGCCCCCCCCCGCCCCAGCGCCGCCCCGCCCCCCCCCGCGCCCCGCCGCCGCCCCCGCACCGCCCCCCGTCCCCACCCGCCCCGCCCCCCGCCCGCCCCCGCCCCGCCCGCCTCGCCCCCCGCGCACCCGCCGCCGCCCGCCCCGCCGCGCCCCCCACCGCCGCCCGTCCGCGCCCCCCGCCGCCCGCCCCCGCGCCGCCAGCCCCCCGCCCCCGCCCCCCCCCGCCCCGCCCCCGCCCCGCCGCGCCCCCCGCCGCGCCGCCCGCGCGCCGCCCCCCCCCGCCGCCCCGCCGCCGCCCCGCCCCCCCCGCCGCGCGCCCGCCCCGCCGCCCGCGCGCCGCCGCCGCCCCGCCCCGCGAGCCGCCCCGCCCGCCCGCCGCCGCCGCCGCCCCGCCCGCCCCACCGACGCCCCGCCGCCGCCCGCCGCCCGCCACCGCCCCGACCGCACCCCGCCGCCCCGCCGCGCGCCCGCCCGCCGCGCCGCCCGCCCCCCCGCCCCCCGCCCGCCCCGCCCCCCGCGCCCCCCGCCCCCCGCCGCCCCGCCGCGCGCCCGCCCGCCCGCCGCCGCCCCCGCCCCCGCCCCGCCGCCCCGCCCCCCCCGCCGCCCCGCTCGCGCCCCCGCCCCCGCGCCCCCCCCGACGCCCCCCGCGCCGACGCCCGCCCCCCGCCCCCGCCCCCCGCCCCCGGCTCCCGACGCCGCCCCCGCCGCTCCCGCCCCGCCCGCCCGCCGCGACCCCCGCGCCGACCCCGCCCCGCCCCCGCCCGCCCCGCCCCGCCCGCCCGCCCCGCGCCCCGCGCGCGCCGCCCCGCGCCCGCCCCCCGCCCCCGCGCCCCCCCGCCACGCCCACCCCCGCCGCCGCCCCCCGCGCCGCCCGCCGCCACCGCCGCCGCCCCCGCCCACCCGCCGCCCGCCGCCCGCCGCGCGACCCCCCGCCGCGCCGCCCGCCCCCGCCCGCGCGCCCGCCCCCCCCCGCGCCCCCGCGTCCCCCGCACCCGCCCCCGCCACCCCCCCCGCCGCCGCGCCCCCCCCGCCCGCCCCGCCGCCGCCGCCCCCCCGCTCCGCCCGCACCGCCCGCCCCCGCCGCCGCGCCGCCCCCCCGCCCACGCCCGCCGCCCGTCCCCGCGCCCCGCCCCCCTCCCCGCCCGCCCGCCCCCCACCGCCCGCCCGCCCGCCCGCCCCGCCCCCGCCCGCCCCCCCCCCCGCCCCCCCGCGCCACCCGCGCCCGCCCCCCCCCCCACCCCGCCCGCGCCCCGCCCGCCCCCCGCCGCCCCCGCCCCCCGCCCCGCCGCCCCGCCCCGCCCGCCCCCCGCCGCCCCCCCGCCGCCCCCCGCCCCCCCCCGCCCCGCCCCCCCCCCGCGCGCCGCCCCGCCCGCCCCCCCCGCCGCCGCCGCCCCGCCCCCCCCCCCCCCCCCCCCCCCCCCCCCGCTCCGCGCGCCGCCCCGCCCGCCCCCGCCCGCCCCCGCGCCCCCGCGCACGCCGCCGCCCCCCCCGCCCGCCGCCCCGCCCCCGCCCCCCCGCCCCCCCCGACGCCGCCCCGCCCGCCCCCGCCGCCCCGCCCCCGCCCCCCCCGCCCCGCCCGCCCCCGCCCCCGCCCCCCCGCCGCCCCCCCGCCCCGCCCCGCCCCCCCGCCCCCCGCCGCGCCCCCCCCCGCCCCCCGCCGCCCCCGCGCGCCCCCCCCGCGCGACCGCCCCCGCCCGCCCGCCCCCCACCCCGCCGCCCCCGCCGCCGCCCCGCCACGCGCCGCCCGCCCGCCCGCCCCCCGCCCCGCCCCCCCGCCCCCCCCGCCCCGCGCCGCCCGCCGCCGCCCCCCGCCCCCCCCCGCCGCCGACCCCGCCCCCCCCGCCCCCGCCCGCCCCCGCCCCCCCCCCGCCCGCCCCGCGCCGCCCCGCCGCGCCCGCCCCGCCCGCCCGCCCGCGCCCCCCCCGCGCCCCGCCGCCGCCGCCCCACCCCCGCCCCAGCCCGCCCCCCCACGCCCGCCCCCCCGCGCGCCCGCCCCGCGCCCCGCCCGCCCGCCCCCGCCCCCGCGCGCCCGCCGCGCCCCGCCCGCCCCCGCGCCCGCCCCGCCCCGCCCGCCCGCCGCCCCCCCCCCCCGCCCCCCCGCCGCGCGTCCCCCCCGCCGCGCACCCCCCCCCGCGCCGCCGCGCCCCCGCCGCCGCACGCCGCGCCGCCCCGCCCGTCGCCCCGCCGCCCGCCGCCTCACGCGCCCACCCCGCCCGCGCGCCGCCGCCCCGCCGCCGCCCCGCCCCCACCCCCCGCGCCCGCCCGCCGCGCCCGCCCCCGCCGCCCGACTCCGCCCCCCCCTCCCACGCCCCGCGCCCGCCGCACGCCCCCCCGCCCCGCGCCCCGCCCGCGCCGCCGCCCCGCCCGCCTCGCCCCGCCCGCGCCACGCCCCCCGCCCCCCCGACCGCCCCCGCCCCCGCGCCGCGCCGCCCGCCCGCCGCCCGCCGCCGCCCCGCCCGCGCCCGCCGCCGTCCCGCCGCCCGCGCCCCCGCCGCCCGCCCGCCGCCCCGCCCCCCCCCGCCCCCCCCCGCCCGCGCCCCCCGCCGCGCCGCCGCCCCCGCCCCCCCCGCCGCCCGGCCGCCGCGCCCCCGCGCCCGCCGCCCGACCGCCCCCCCGCCGCCCCCCGCCCCCGCCGCCGCCCGCGCCCGCGCCGCTCCGCCCGCGCACCGCCCCGCGCCGCCGCCCGACCCCCCGCCGCCGCCCCGCCCCGCCGCCGCCCCCCGCGCCCGCCCCCCCCCGCCCCGCCCCCCCCCGCCCCCCCCGCGCCGCCCCCCCCCCCCCTCCCCGCCGCCCCCCCCCCCGCCCCCCCCCCGCGCCCCGCCCCCGCCCCGCCCCCCGCCCCCCCGACCCCCCGCGCCCCCCCGCCCGCGCCCCCCCGCCCCCCCCCCCCCCCGCCCCCCCCCCCCCCCCCGCCCGCCCCCCGCCGCCCCGCCCCCCGCCCCCCCCCCCGCCCGACGCGCCCCCCCGCCCCCGCCCGCCCCCCCGCCCCCCCGCCCCCCGCCCCCCCCCCCCCCCCCCCCGCCCCCCCCACCCCCCCCCCCGCGCGCCGCCCCGCCCCCGCCCCCGCGCCCCCGCGCCCCCCCCGCCCCGCCGCCCCCCCCCGCCCCCCGCCGACCCCGCCCCGCCCCCCCGACCCCCCGCCCCGCCCCCCGCCCCCTGCCCCCCCCCCCGCGCCGCCCCCCCGCCCCCGCCCCCCCCCGCCCGCCCCCCCCCCCCCGCCCCCCCGCCTCCCCCCCCCCGCCCCCCCCCCCGCCCCCCCCCCACCCGCCCCCCCCGCCCCCCCCCGCCCCCCCCCCCGCCCCCCCCGCCCCCCCCCCCCCCCCCCCCCCCCCCCCCGCCCCCGCCCCCCCCCCCCCCCGCGCCCCCGCCGCCCCCCCCCCCGCCCGCCCCGCCCCCGCCCCCCGCCCCCCGCCGCCGCCCCCCCCCCCGCCCCCCCCCGCCCCCGCCCCCCCCCCCCCCACGCCACCCGCCGCCGCCCCCGCCCCCCCCCCGCCGCCCGCGCCCGCCCCCCCCGCCCGCCCCGTCGCCCGCCCCCGCCGCCCCGCCCGCCCCCCCCCCGCCCCGCCCGCCCCGCCGCCCCCGCCCCGCCCCGCCCGCGCCCCGCCGCCCCCCACCCCCCCCCGCGCCCCCGCCCCCCCGCCCGCGCCCCCCCCGCGCGCCGCGCCCCCGCGCCCGCCCCCCCGCCCCGCCCCGCCGCCCCGCCCCCGCCCCCCCCCGCGCCCGCCCCCCCCGCCGCCCCCCCCCGCGCGCCCCCGCCCCCGCGCCCCCCCGCCGCCCGCGCCGCCCGCCCCCCGCCCCCGCCGCCCCCGCCCGCCCCCGCCCCGCCGCCGCCCGCCCCCCGCCCCCCGCCCCCCCCGCCCCCCCGCGCCCCGCGCGCACCGCCCCCGCCGCCGCCCCCCGCGCCCGACCCGCCCGCGCCCCCCCGCGCCGCGCGCCCCGCCGCCCCGCCCCCCGCCGCCCCGACCCCGCCCGCGCCGCCGCCCGCGCCCCCGCCCCCCCGCCCCCCCGCCCCCGCGCCGCCCCCCCCCCCCGCCCCCCCCCACCCGCCCCCGCCCGCCCCCCCGCCGCGCCCGCCCCGCCGCCGCCGCCGCGCGCGCCGCCGCCCCGCCCCCCCCCGCCCGCCCGCGCCCCCGCGCCCCCCCGCCCCGCCGCGCCACCGCCGCCGCGCCCCGCGGCCCGCCCCGCCGCCCGCGCCCCCGCCCCCCCCCGC
>NW_027628338.1:0-4275 GCF_034508935.2 Berghia stephanieae | reverse complement strand
GAAGAAGAAGAGGAAGAAGACGAAGAAGAAGGAGGAGGAGGAGGAGGAGGAGGAGGAGGAGGAGGAGGGGGAGGAGGAGGAGGAGGAGGAGGGGGAGGAGGAGGAGGGGGAGGAGTTGTCATAAAATTTATACAACACCAAAAAAAAAAATGTTTAGAATTTGATAAAGGTGTTTATCTCTCTGTTTAAATTAGGCAATCATCATTATAACACAAAATGAGGTGAATGGATATCAAAATAACGTTGGTGAACCTTTTCCTAAAAAACAGTTTAGGGTAAATTTGGCTGGTATGGAAAAGTGTGAAAGAAAGGGGAAAAAAAGTTTGAAAATGACGAATTCATTTTATCTTTAGCAGTAGTGCACATTACGTTACTACTGCATTTTAATTTTAGGGTAGAACTTTTTTACTCTTTTTTTATTGGGATCTAACTTTGGAAATTTAGTCACATGAAAATGTTCAAACTCCAAATTTAAACAAACCACAAAAAAATATGGTTTTTTTCAAAAAACATCATAATTTCAAAAAGCTGGAAAGGGGCAAAATTGTATTCCTTTTAGCAGAATTTTATCATTTCACAATGCATTAATTATTTTTACAACCAAACTTTCCCGACAACTGAAGGCATCCACCAACCAGCAGCCCTATACAGAGTGCATTTATGGAAAAATGGGACTGCTGCCCCAAAAGATGCCATTCAGGAAACCCCAAAAAAGAACGCCAACGGGGTAAAACCCCCCCAGGAAAGATTGGTTGACACTGAACAGGGCAAGGTCTAAAGTGGGGAAGACCAAAACAACCTTACAAAATTGGGGACTTTCTTCAGACTGCCGATGTCAATGTGGACACACGGCTCACAACATGGACCACATCCTTCACTAGTGTGAACTTGGACCAATATCAGTGATATGGACCTGAGAGGCTGCACCCCTGAAGCCATCCAATGGATCCACCACTGGCGTGACTCGTTATGATGATGATGATGATGATGATGATGATGATCTCCAATTAATCAAACCACAAAAATATGGTTTCTTCTATAATACATCATAATTTCAAAACGTTGGAAAGGACAAAACTGTATTCCTTTTAGCAGAAGTGTTTATCATTTCACAACTCTGCATTAATTATTTTTTCAACTCGCGTTTTCACTCTCAACCACTTAACCGTAAAATCTCTTAGCTTAGAATTCGTCACATAAATCGTGTTGTGGACAAATATCCAATTAACAAGCCGAATGTGATTCAATAATTAAACATTTTTATGAGGGTCTGAGCCGAGATATATTTGAGTATTATGAAAGTTTTGAGTGGCAGGTCACAGACAGTCTGGAAATAAAATTGGATCAATTGTAAATGCAATATAAAATACAGCCCCCCCCACAAGTATATGTGGATTTTCTATATACATTGAGATAATATGTATGTCAGAAATACCATTATTATAAACACTCATCAAAACAATATACGTCTGTCATTAATTATCCGATTTAAAAATCTATGTTAGAAAGTGGGTTAGCCATCTTATAATTTATGCGAGCAATAACATTTTTTTATTGGCTTCTTACAATCTTTAGAAATGTTGGTGATTGCTTTAAAAGTATGCCATAATAAAAACTGGCCATAACCCAATTACAATGAATTTCTTTTTGTTTAAATTCCATGTAATATGACTTTGCTACAGTCAACATCGGATTATATATTTAAACAAAGTAAAAGATAAAAAAACTTTGGCCCATTTCCTTACAGAAATAGTTCTATTTATACCTGGCAGGAGCAAATAAAGCACAGTCCATCTGGCACTTCTAAACTACTCTATTTACCAATTAAATGATTGGGCGACTGAGATGTTTCATTTTTTGAAGAAAAAAAGGAAAGGTAAACTACATGTTGAATTCAATAAAAACAACAAAATACTTGCTTATTTATATAAGACTTACTTGGCCATGACATCATATAATTCCGAAAAAATGGAATTTTTAGGTTTCTAATCTTACTTAATTCAAGCTAATTTCGACCCCACTTGTCATATAGCTATATGTTTGGCGTGAAAAGTGTGAATAAACATCTCTTCTCTCTCTCTCTCCTCTTCTCTCTCTCTCTCTCTCTCTCTTCTCCTCTCTCTCTCTCTCTCTGATGGTTTTTATAATAATGGCTGGCTGAGAAATTTATCGTTCTGAAAATTGATGGATCAAAAAAATATTAGAAGATCAAATCTAATATAGAGAATATATTTTTTACAACGATAATGTAATACGGCTTTGTGTTAAAATTGCTGAGCTTGTAATTTCTTTCTCAGATAAAAGAATATAATTTTATTATAATAACAATAATTTCTTCTCTAAGCCTCAGTATTAAATTATACAAAAATATTTCAATAAAATAAAAAGAAGATCTATTCCTTTTGTGAATCGTTTTGGCTTTTGACAACGCCATAAAAATATAAAACAAATTTAAAAATTACATTCCCTTGAACCAAATATAGATATGATTTAAAGACGAGTAATAAAACTGTACAAGAACTGATGATTTTGTGTGTAATTTTTTGTGAATAAAATATCAAAAAGTTAATGATGGAAAAAAGAAAAGGGAGATGCATTATTTTTAAAGGCAAAGTTGATGAGACGATTTCACTACTGTATGACAAAAAAGCCTATCCCAAACCCGAGAAAAATTGTAAAAATTTTCCTAAATGAAAAGTGTGAGTTGAGTCAACCATATTTATTGTTTTGAAAAACGATGGGTATTTTTAAAATCAAAATTAAACAATGCTTACCTAAAAATTCATTTTTCCCGCTATTTTCATTGTTGGAATAAATTAAAATTCTATCAAGCTTTAACTTACGGACATGGGGACAAAGAAAAACAACATTACTCAATTAGGGGGTTATAAAAAAAAATCTAGCAAAAAGTCCTATTCAACTACAAGTTAATTAAAATCTAAGAACAAAATTTTAGAAATGGATTGATTTTAATAATCTCTGAAAAAGAAAAAAATAATAATGCATTTGCCTACAAAAAAAGATAAATTACATATCAACCAGAAAAAACATTCAATTATTTTTTACTTTAATAATGATTGCTTGGCCGTAATATCAAATATTTGAAAACTTGATGGATATATTTAAAGAAAAAGAAAATAATTTATATTTTAAAACTTTTTTTAAGTTTTAATTTTAGTTCATTTGTTATAAACTTGATGCTATAAAAAAAGGTGAAAAAATTTTTTAAAATTATTTGTATAAATGATGTAATAAAAAATAAATTCCTATTAAATTAAAAAAACTCATGAAAAAAAAAGTGTTGTCATGAAAAAATTTAAAAAGGGCATTATCTAAAGAACTTTTTGCAAAATATTTAATATTTATGTTAGGTAACTATCAACATTTTTTACAAATGACAATAATGTTATAACATTAAAAATTTTTAAAAGAAAAAATTTCGAAAAAACCTGAATTTCAGTTTATGTTATAACGTAACAAAAGCGTTCTTTAATGTTTTTTTTTGAAACAAAAATGTAACATATTTTGCAACATGTGCATTTAACTAAATACTAAAATATCAAATTATCAAATTACTACGGCTGACTAAGAAATTTATTCTTGAAAAAAACGATGAATATTAAAGAATTAAAAACCATGTTTTTAAAAACTTAACGCATTTTTAATATTTGTAATAGTGCATCATCTTACTTTCTTTTAAGAAAAAACTATTATTCTTTTGATCATTGCTAATAAATCAAAAAAATGTATATGCATCGCAAAAAATTTAAAAAGGGTTTGAATATATCTATGAATGATTGTCAAGCATCTGTGTACTGTTAAAAAAGAGAGGTTTCTAGAAAACAAATCACTTTTTTTTGTAGTAAACTTTTTGTATACGAAATAATATACTAAGCTAATAATTTAAATAAATGAATTGTTTTTGTTTTTTAAAAGTATATTATATTTGGGATAAATAATGTTAAAGTATTAAATGAGTTTGAAATTAATTCCCAAAAAACAGACATTGGTAAAGTTTTAAAAATTAAACAATAAAACTTATAGGCATTGAAAGATACAGGGGAAAAAGAGATTAAAAAAAGGTAAAGTGAAAGGGTGGATGCAATGAAATACTTTATCAAAATTTATACAAAAGAAAATGTTTTTACAGTCGTGAGTCATTAAAATTAAAATGGCCATTGAAAATTTTGAGACAGGAAAAAAATTTCTTTTAATTTTTATGAGATGACTTTTCTTAAGAAAAATTATCTTTTTATCCAACTACAAGGTAATTGT
>NW_027628337.1:0-4277 GCF_034508935.2 Berghia stephanieae | reverse complement strand
CTGGGACGGAGGTAGGGGCGCCGACGCCAAAGCCCAGACGCCGAGAACCCCCCGCGCTCGACCCCTTGGAGGGCCCCTTCTCGACTTACCCCCAAAAACGTTCCCCCCTTCGGCCTTCCGGCTGGGTGGGACTGCTCCGACCGCCAAACCCTCGCGCTCACAGACTTGGTCCTCTACCCAAACTAACCTGGGACCCATCCGGATTGACCACCGCTCGTCCAGGGGCGGTGACCGTGGTGTACCAGAGGCCACCGCGCGCCTTTCGGCCCCTTGTTTAATTTCAATTTTTCCGCCGACACCCCCTTCCCTACTATCTCCCCAAACCCCCGGAAGGTGCCCCTTTTCCCCTTGCGGGTACTAAAAAAAAAACGGCCGTGGGCAAACCCGATCGACCGAGTCGCGATCGCCGAGAACTCTCAGCGAGTAGCGGCGAACGGCCTTTACACTCCGCCAACGTAGTACCGGGCCCTAGTCGGGAAGGGCCCGACGTTCCGAACCGTCGGCACATGGGAGGTCCACAGGTGCGATAATAGGTGGTGGTTATTCATTCACCAATCGCTCGTAGAGGATGCGCTCGACAAACGTTTTTTCCCTGGCCCTCGAGGGCTTACGCGGGGCGTCGGCGCTTGCTAGATTTCATTTTCGGCCGTAGCGACAGCTTCTCTTACCCCAGGACCCCTGGGTAATAGCCTGAATCTTGACGAGCGTATAAAATATGAAAAAAAAAAAAAAAAAAAAAAAAAAAAAAAAAAAAAAAAAAAAAAAAAAAAAAAAACCCCCCCCCCCCCCCCCCCCCCCCCCCCCCCCCCCCCCCCCCCCCCCCCCCCCCCCGCTCCGTAGAGGAAATGCGCTCGACCAAAGTTTTTTCCCTCGGCCTCGGAGGGCTTACCGCGGGAGCGTCCCGGCGCTAGAGTCCTTCTCGGCCGTACCCCCCCCCCCCCCCCCCCCCCCCCCCCCCCCCCCCCCCCCCCCCCCCCCCCCCCCCTTTTTTTTTTTTTTTTTTTTTTTTTTTTTTTTACAGGGCCCTAACGGGAAGGGCCCCGAAGTTCAAAACCGGTCGGCAATGGGGAGGTCCCAGGTGCGATCATAGGTGGTGGGTTTTTTTTTTTTTTTTTTTTTTTTTTTTTTTTTTTTTTTTTTTTTTTTTTTTTTTTTTTTTTTTTTTTTTTTTTTTTTTTTTTTTTTTTTTTTTTTTTTTTTTTTTTGGGGGGGGGGGGGGGGGGGGGGGGGGGGGGGGGGGGGGGGGGGGGGGGGGGGGGGGGGGGGGGGGGGGGGGGGGGGGGGGGGGGGGGGGGGGGGGGGGGGGGGGGGGGGGGGGGGGGGGGGGGGGGGGGGGGGGGGGGGGGGGGGGGTTGGCCGGCCCGTGGGCCAACTCGATCGAGCCCGAGTCGTCGATCGCCCGACTCTAGCGAAGTAGCGGGAACGCGTTTAACACTCCGCCAAGCGAGTACAGGGCCCTAACGGGAAGGGCCCCGAAGTTCAAACCGGTCGGCAATGGGGAGGTCCAGGTGCGATCATAGGTGGTGGGTTTATTTCATTCAAATTCGCTCCGTAGAGGAAATGCGCTCGACCAAAGTTTTTTCCCTCGGCCCTCGGAGGGCTTACCGCGGGAGCGTCCCGGCGCTAGAGTCCTTCTCGGCCGTAGCGAGAGCTTCTTACCCCAGGGACGCCCGTGCGGTAAAGCCTCGAATCGACGAGGCGATAAAATCGTATGAATAAAGCTCCCAAACCGGGATTTGAACCCCGGCAGGTTGGCCGGCCGTGGGCCAACTCGATCGAGCCCGAGTCGTCGATCGCCCGACTCTAGCGAAGTAGCGGGAACGCGTTTAACACTCCGCCAAGCGAGTACAGGGCCCTAACGGGAAGGGCCCGAAGTTCAAAACCGGTCGGCAATGGGGAGGTCCCAGGTGCGATCATAGGTGGTGGGTTTATTTCATTCAAATTCGCTCCGTAGAGGAAATGCGCTCGACCAAAGTTTTTTCCCTCGGCCCTCGGAGGGCTTACCGCGGGAGCGTCCCGGCGCTAGAGTCCTTCTCGGCCGTAGCGAGAGCTTCTTACCCCAGGGACGCCCGTGCGGTAAAGCCTCGAATCGACGAGGCGATAAAATCGTATGAATAAAGCTCCCAAACCGGATTTGAACCCCGGCAGGTTGGCCGGAAAAAAAAAAAAAAAAAAAAAAAGTTCAAACCGGTCGGCAATGGGGAGGTCCAGGTGCGATCATAGGTGGTGGGTTTATTTCATTCAAATTCGCTCGTAGAGGAAATGCGCTCGACCAAAGTTTTTTCCCTCGGCCCTCGGAGGGCTTACCGCGGGAGCGTCCCGGCGCTAGAGTCCTTCTCGGCCGTAGCGAGAGCTTCTTACCCCAGGGACGCCCGTGCGGTAAAGCCTCGAATCGACGAGGCGATAAAATCGTATGAATAAAGCTCCCAAACCGGGATTTGAACCCCGGCAGGGTTGGCCGGCCGTGGGCCAACTCGATCGAGCCCGAGTCGTCGATCGCCCGACTCTAGCGAAGTAGCGGGAACGCGTTTAACACTCCGCCAAGCGAGTACAGGGCCCTAACGGGAAGGGCCCGAAGTTCAAACCGGTCGGCAATGGGGAGGTCCCAGGTGCGATCATAGGTGGTGGGTTTATTTCATTCAAATTCGCTCGTAGAGGAAATGCGCTCGACCAAAGTTTTTTCCTCGGCCCTCGGAGGGCTTACCGCGGGAGCGTCCCGGCGCTAGAGTCCTTCTCGGCCGTTTGCGAGAGCTTCTTACCCCAGGGACGCCCGTGCGGTAAAGCTCGAATCGACCGAGGCGATAAAATCGTATGAATAAAGCTCCCAAACCCGGGATTTGAAAACCCCCGGGACGGTTGGCCGGCCCGTGGGCCAACTCGATCGAGCCGAGTGTCGATCGCCGACTTAGCGAATAGCGGGAACCGTTTAACATCGCCAAGCGAGTACAGGGCCCTAACGGAAGGGCCCCAAGTTCAAAACGGTCGGCAATGGGAGGTCCCGGTGCGATCATAGGTGGTGGGTTTATTTTCATTCAAATTCGCTCCGTAGAGGAAATGCGCTCGACCAAGTTTTTTCCTCGGCCCTCGGAGGGCTTACCGGGGAGCGTCCGGCGCTAGAGTCTTCTCGGCCGTAGCGAGAGCTTCTTACCCCAGGGACGCCCGTGCGGTAAAGCTCGAATCGACGAGGCGATAAATCGTATGAATAAAGCTCCCAAACCGGATTTGAACCCGGCACGGTTGGCCGCCCGTGGGCCAACTCTGTAAAGTATGCGCGAACGAGGATCGAACCCAAGACCTTATAAATTATTATTATTATTATTATTATAATTATTATTATATTATTATATTATTATTATTATTATTATTATTATTATTGTTATTATGTGGGGATGTGAGTAAAGAGGCTTTTATCGAGTACTCACTATGCGCCGAGCCAGGCAATCGTGCTCAAAGCGCTTTACAACGCGTCTACAGCCAACAGCAACACTTAGCGTGCAGAGCGGGGACACGACAGGACGGGAGAAAACACTACTCACGGCCAGGTATTCGTTTACATCTGATTACGGGGAGAGAATGCGAGTAAAGAACCTTTCTATCGAGTATCAACTATGCGCCGAGCCAGGCAATCGTGCTCAAGCGCTTTACAACGCGTCTACAGCCAACAGCAACACTCTAACGTGCAGAGCGGGACACGACAGGACGGAGGAAAACACTACTCACGGCCAGGTATTCGTTTTTACATCTGATTACGGGGAGAGAATGCGAGTAAAGAACCTTTCTATCGAGTACTCAAATATGCGCCGAGCCAGGCAATCGTGCTCAAAGCGCTTTACAACGCGTCTACAGCCAACAGCAACACTTAGCGTGCAGAGCGGGACACGACAGGACGGGAGGAAAACACTACTCACGGCCAGGTATTCGTTTTACATCTGATTACGGGGAGAGAATGCGAGTAAGAACCTTTCTATCGAGTACTCAACTATGCGCCGAGCAGGCAATCGTGCTCAAAGCGCTTTACAACGCGTCTACAGCCAACAGCAACACTTAGCGTGCAGAGCGGACACGACAGGACGGGAGAAAACACTACTCACGGCCGGTATTCGTTTTACATCTGATTACGGGGGAGAATGCGAGTAAAGACCTTTTATCGAGTACTCAACTATGCGCCGAGCCAGGCAATCGTGCTCAAAGCGCTTTACAACGCGTCTACAGCCAACAGCAACACTTAGCGTGCAGAGCGGGACACGACAGGACGGGAGAAAACACTACTCACGGCC
>NW_027628336.1:0-4283 GCF_034508935.2 Berghia stephanieae | reverse complement strand
AGGGGGGGGGGGGGGGGGGGGTTTTGAGATTTTTTAAATTTCCGGGGTTTCAACGGGTTGAAAAATCTCGAACTTTGCATGAAAGGGGCCCATTTTAATTTTTGGTTTCAAATGTAGGTAAAATTTTTTGGTTTTCAATTTTTTCTTTTTTTTCATTTTTTTTTTTTGGGTAAAAATTTTGACGTTTTTAAAATTTCCAATTTTCAAAAGATAAAAATCTTCAAATTTTTTCAGAAAAGCGTTTGGCACCCTTTTTCAGATTTTCCCAATTCAAAATAAAATTTTGGTTTTTTAAATTTTCTTTTTTCCACGTTTTTTTTAAATTTTGAATTTTTCAAATTTTCGATTTTCAACGATGAAAATCACGAACTTTTCCCATGAAAGAGTCATTTTAAAACCCTTTCGGTTCCAATTTTTAAAAAGTATATTGGGTTTAAGTTTTTATTTTTTTCCTTTTTTTTTTGGGTAAAATTTTTGACATTTTTTAAAAATTTCCGATTTCAACGTATGAAAAAACATCACTTTTATGAAGATCTTTTTTTAGATTTTTAGATTCAAATTTTTAGAAAGTAAATTTTGGGGTTCCGTTTTTTTCTTTTTTTCCCGTTTTTTTTTTTTTTTGGGTGTTTGGGGTTTTTTAAAAAATTCCCCGATTTCAACATTGATAAAAATCTTTCAAAACTTTTCATGAAAAGCCCAATTTGAGCATCTTTCGAGTTTCACAATTCAAAAGTAAATTTTTGAGTTTCAGATTTTTCATTTTTTTCCATTTTTTTTTTTTTGGTGAAATTTTGACGATTTTTTAAATTCCGATTTTTCAAAAATTGTTTAATCATCGAACTTTTTCATGAAAGAGCCCATTTTAGATCTTTCAATTCACAATGTTTAAAAGTAGATTTTTGGAGTTTCAGATTTTTCATTTTTTTTTTCACGTTTTTTTTTTGGGGAATTTGACGATTTTTCAAATTTCCGAGTTTTCAAAGTATGATAAATTCATCGAATTTTGCATGAAAAGTCGATTTTAGCATCTTTCGAGATTAAACATGTTCCAGGAAAGTAGAATTTTGATTTCCAGATTTTTTATTTTTTTCACTTTTTTTTTTTTGGGTGAAATTTGGGAACGATTTTTAAAATTTCCGAGTTCGACAATTATGAAATCTTCAAATTTTTTAAGAAAAGTCGATTTTGAGTCTTCAGATTTACAATGTCATAAATTAATATTTGGATTTTTTTTTTTTTCGATTTTAATTTTTTTGGGTTGAAATTTTGACGATTTTTTAAATTCCGATTTCGACAATCTGAAGAAATCATCGAACTTTTTCATGAAAGAGTCGATTTTGAGCTCTTTCGAGTTCCACAATGTTTAAAAGTATAATTTGGAGTTTCAGATTTTTGATTTTTTTCACGTTTTTTTGGGTGAAATTTGACGATTTTTTAAATTTTCCCGGATTTCAACAGTATGATAAAATCATCGAACTTTTGCATGAAAGAGTCCATTTTCAGCATCTTTCGAGATTCACAATTTTCCAGGAAAGTAGAATTTTTGAGTTTCCAGATTTTTCATTTTTTTCACGTTTTTTTTTTGGGTGAAATTTGACAAATTTTTTAAAATTCCGAATTCACAAGATGATAAAATCTCGAACTTTTCATGAAAAGTCATTTTGAGCATCTTCGAGATTCACAATGTTCTGAAAGTAGTTTTGAGTTTCAGATTTTCATTTTTTTCACGTTTTTTTTTTTGGGGAATTGACGATTTTTTCAAATTTCCGAGTTTCAACAGTATGATAAAATCATCGAACTTTTGCATGAAAGAGTCCATTTTGAGATCTTTCGAGATTCACAATGTCAGAAGTAGAATTTTGAGTTTCCAGATTTTTCATTTTTTTCACTTTTTTTTTTTTTTTGGGTGAAATTTGACGATTTTTTAAAATTTCCGAGTTTTCGACAATCTGATAATCTTCAAATTTTTTCATGAAATAGTCGATTTGAGCATCTTCGAGTTTACAATGTCATAAATTAAATTTTTGGATTTTTGAAATTTTCAATTTTTCCACGTTTTATGGTGAAATTTTGACGATTTTTTCAAATTTCCGATTTCAACAATCTGATGTAATCATCGAACTTTTTCATGAAAGAGTCGATTTTAAACGTCTTTCGAGATTCACAATGTTTAAAAAGTATAATTTGGAGTTTCCAGATTTTGATTTTTTTCACGTTTTTTTGGGTGAAATTTGACGATTTTTTTCAAATTTCTTCACGTTTTTTTTTTGGGGGGGGGGGGAATTTGACGTTTTTTAAAATTTCCGATTTTTCCCAACGTTGATAAAATTCTCGAACTTTTGCATGAAGAGTCATTTTGAGCATCTTCGAGATTCACAATGTCAGAAAGTAATTTTGGGATTTCGATTTTTCTTTTTTTTCACTTTTTTTTTAGGGGGGAAATTTAAACGATTTTTTCAAATTTCCGAAGTTTCAAATTAAATAAATCATCGAATTTTTCATGAAAGAGTGGGATTTGAGCATCTTTCGAGTTTCACAAGGGTTTAAAAAATAAAATTTTGGGAGTTTACAGATTTTTCATTTTTTTCCACGTTTTTTTGGGTGAAATTTGACGTTTTTTTCAAATTTCCAAATTTTTCAACAGTATGTAATCATCGAACTTTTCATGAAAGAGCCTATTTTGAGCATCTTTCGAGATTCACAAATTTTTAAAAAGTAGAATTTTGGTTTCCAGATTTTTCTTTTTTTTCACTTTTTTTTTTTGGGGTGGGGGGGAAATTTTGGACGTTTTTTTTCAATTTCCGAGTTTCAACAGTTGATAAATCATCGAACTTTTGAATGAAAGAGTCCATTTTGAGCATCTTTGAGATTCACAATGTTAGAAGTAGAATTTAGGAGTTTCCAGATTTTTCATTTTTTTTCACGTTTTTTTTTTTGGGTGAAATTTGACGATTTTTTAAAACTTCGGAGATTTCAACAATATGATAAAATCATCGAATTTTCATGAAAGAGTCCATTTTGAGCATTTTTGAGATTCACAATGTTTAGAAAGTAAAATTTTGGGAGTTTCGATTTTTCATTTTTTCACGTTTTTTTTTTTGGGTGAAATTTGACGATTTTTTAAATTTCCAAATTTCAACAGTATGAAAAAATCATCGAATTTTTTCATGAAAGAGCCCATTTTGAGCATCTTTCGAGATTCACAATGTCAGAAAGAAGTTTTTGAGTTTCAGATTTTTCATTTTTTCACGTTTTTTTTTTTGGGGGGGGGGGGGGGGGGGAATTTGACGATTTTTTTCAAATTTCCGGGGTTTCAACAGTTGATAAAATCATCGAACTTTTGCATGAAACAGTCCATTTTGAGCATCTTTCGAGATTCAAAAATGTCAGGAAAGTAGAATTTTTGAGTTTCCAAGATTTTTCATTTTTTTTCACGTTTTTTTTTTTTGGGGGGGGGGGGGAAATTTGACGATTTTTTTAAAATTTTCCCAGGTTTCAACATATGATAAAATCATCGAACTTTTGCATGAAAGAGTCATTTTCAGCATTTTTTCGAGATTTACAATGTTCAGAAAGTAGAATTTTGGAGTTTCCAGATTTTTCATTTTTTTCACGTTTTTTTTTTGTGGGGGGGGAGGAATTTGACGATTTTTTCAAATTTCCGAGTTTTCAACAGTTGATAAATCATCGAACTTTTGCATGAAAAGTCATTTGAGATCTTTGAAAATTCACAATTTTAGAAAATAGTTTTTGGGAGTTTCAATTTTTCATTTTTTTCCGTTTTTTTTGGGGGGGGGGAAATTTTGACTTTTTTTTTTTTTTAAATTTTTTCCAAATTTTCAAATTGAAAAAATCATCGAACTTTTCATGAAAGGTCATTTTGACTTTTTAAAATTTTCACAATGTAAAATAAATTTTTGGATTCGATTTTTTAATTTTTTTCTTTTTTTTTTTGGGGGGGGGGGAATTTTTATTTTTTTTTTTTTCCAAATTTCCGATTTTTCAAAAATTAAAAATATCGATTTTCATGAAAGAGCCCATTTTACTTTTTTTTTAGATCACAATGTAGAAGTAAAATTTTTTGATTTCAGATTTTTTCATTTTTTTTCACGTTTTTTTTTTTTTGGGTAAATTTGACTTTTTTTTTTTAAAAATTTTCCCCGATTTTCAACATTGTAAATTTTTTCAATTTTCAAAAAAAGGCCCATTTTGAGCATCTTTCATTTTTCCAATGTTCAAAATAAATTTTTGAGTTTCGATTTTTTTTTTTCCCCGTTTTTTTT
>NW_027628335.1:0-4281 GCF_034508935.2 Berghia stephanieae | reverse complement strand
TTCCCTTTTTTAAAAATGGAATACAGCTGCCTAAATAATTAGTTCGATTATTAGTCTTCATCACAAGACTTCGCGAAAACGTTATAGAAAAAAAATACTATACTATCAACTTAAGTAACTGTGACTGTAATTTTGATTATCTCGCCTCATTGGACACTGCATTCCAAATATTTCATTTTATTTTGTGTCACCTCGCCATTACCATCGCTCATGAATTTAAACTTCTAGCATCAAAAAAAAAATATTCCATTATTTAACTAAAAAAGATTCTTGATATATACACATCTTCATTAAAAAATATTATCACGCGTGTCCATGATGCGACCGTAAAGATTAATTTACCCACCAAACGAAGAAGAGATAAATCAAAGATAGTGCAGGGTTGTAACAAATACGAGTACATTCGTTTCGTTTCAAGAAGTGAACTCAACACTGAAATTATGATGAACACTTTTATTCGATCAGATTATTGTTAATAGAAAAACAGATTAAAGTAGATACCATGTCAGTCAATCCCCTTTCTTCGTATTCCCCTCCTCTCTTTGAAAACGGATTTTAGAATCGATGATACCAAACGACTATTTTTCGAATTAACAAATTATGATCTGGACTTAATAAACCGTAATCACAGACACGTTAGTAGTTGCATTGTCCTGATTTGGTGATGTCTGTGAATCTTAAATACGAAAATGTCCGAAATAACACGATGTCACGCACAATTTTACTCGCGGTAATCAATGTTGATATATTTTTTTAATAACCATTAGGTTCAAACTGACTTAAAATAGGTGTAATATCTCTATACAGATTTAATCATGAGAAGTTTTGTTTAATAGTTAAAACGCCTTACCACTTATCAACGAAAGGGATCACCATATGAAATCGACACATGGTTAATTGGTGAATTTAGAAACAAAGTGTCTGTTTGAGGTCACCCTTGTCGTCTCAAAACAATCAATTTTAAAGAATTATGTAGTTTTTCAGTGATTTACTGTACTGGGATGGAAGAATTATCATGTATGGTTGTGTTGTTTTTTTTTCTTGGGTCATTTTTCTTAAAGCGGGTCTTGTAGTTTGTAATTTCCGTCTTAAATGCCATTTGCTTTATTTTTTTTAAAATAAGACGACGGAGAATTTTAGTTAATGCAATTAAAGTAGGTAGCGTTCTTGTCTAGGTCTGGTAACATAATGAGATGACGTCATACACTTAATACAATCCCGTAGAAATGTTGATATTGTAGAAAACTCCCGGTATAGAGATTAGAACATGAATTCGAAATCAAGGCGTTTTGGTATGGTAGTTAAACAATCTATCCATCGACCAATTAAAGCATCTTCACTATGTGAATACGACTTGTAGATGGGTGCAATAGGAGGTGACTGTTTTCATTGAAATTTCACGTAGGATCAATTAAATAGAATACGACCGATAAGCATGTCCATGTGTCCACACGAGTTAAACCCAATATCATGTTTTACAGTCATATTCTCTTTACCCAATATCATTTTTGGAAACATTTTGATTGGGTTAATGTAAAATTTACATCTGAATCAAAACTAAAAAGAATTGGTGACAAAGCTTTTTTAAAACTCCAACAAACTTTTAACACACGGACTTATTTAAACTTGGCTGCTTTTTATAAAAAAATATTCTTGTCTGATAAAATACTTGTTACCCGTCATTTTCAACATGCGGCGGGTTTCGTGTTTTTGTATCATGGACTTTTTTTTCGCAGCAAGATAATAAATAAATGAAACACAACAATCATTACAATACACAATATTGATTGATCAATTACTTAATACAATTACATGTCCTTGCCAAGTTACTCACTTCGTGAAATAGATTTTGATGAAAAAAATGAAAATGACAATTCCATCACTTCATGTCCTATATTATGGTTATCATACCAAGACATAACCTAATTGAAAATGTAACAAAAATTTTGTGTAGGAATAGTAAATTTTATAAACCAGGTATACATATCTCTATTTATGACATTAAACCATGAATGTTTTTAACGCACATTTTTCAGGGTTTTGACACTATATTTACTGTACTTCTCCAGTACATTGTCGAAGTTTTTAGATAATTTGATACCACAACACTTTTAGATAACAGCTGTGTTTTTTCCTCAAATTTTATCGATCTGAGCAGATAATATATTTTATCCCAGTGAAACGCTGTTCCTAACAGCTGCTATATTTTTTTAAGATGATAACCCAAATGATCAGTAACACCCATGTGTAAGACGTAGACGTGCAGTCTTTTAGTCGGTAGTGTAATATCATACAAAATACATCTGTCAAATGCGTAGTAATACCTAATGGCGATTTACAAGACGGTCAAAATTTATTAAATGAAAGTTTTCAGGACAGAATATATCAATTGAACTAAGAAATTAATTTTTTTCAAAGCCAAAATGGTGTGTGATGTAATTGATTTTTTAAGCTTTTAGAAATAAATTGGGGTCAAAAATTATTAACCAAAACATTGGGGTAAAAAATTTTTGGTAAAAATTAATTAAAAAATTTTTTTTTTTCCTTCCCAAAACATTTGGGAAAAAAATTTTTTAGGAAAAAGTTATAAATACAACTTTTGACCCAAAATTTTAAAAACTAATTTTTTTTTTAATAAAAGTTTTGAAAAAAAAAAAATAAAAATAAAAGTTTTGTGGTAAAAAGGTAATTTTTTCACCAAAAAAAAAAATTGTGAAAAAGTATAAAAAATTTTTCTTAAAAAAACCAAAAATTTTTTTTAGCCCAAAAATGGATGGTTTTTTTTAATTTTAAAAATTTTTTTAAAAAAAAAAGGAAGAAAAAGAAAATTTTGAATAGAATAAAAAAAAGTAAAATGTTCTGACCCAATTATGAATAAAAATTTTCTGTCAAAATTGTATGAAATTAAATTTTTTTCTGGTCCGAAATGTGTAAAGTAAAGTTTTCTGACCAAAATATAATAATTTTTAATCCCAAGGGTTATGAGATCGAATCCCATATTCTCCCAAAATTTGTCACTATCAAAAAATTGTAATAAATTTAATTTTTAATCAAATGTGTGAGTAAAAGTTTTTGGTTAAAAACTGTTTGAACTTTTTGCCGAAAAAAATTTATGAATGTTTTCGGGCCCAAAATATATGAAGTAAAAAATTTTTAGGGGGGAAAAAAATTTATATTTTTAAATATTCTTTTGAAAATTTTTGTAGGAACGCCCAAAACCCCAAAAATTTTAAAGTTTTCGGTTTAAATTTTTTTAAACGAAATTTCCCCAGGAAAAATTTTTGCGAAGTAACATTTGTCTGACCAAAAGATGTAAAGTAATTTTTTTCTGAAAAAAAAAGTGAGAAAATAAAATTTTTTTTACTGAACTTCATAAGGTAAGAAAATTTTTTTTGTGGACAAAGGGGTAGTAATAGTTTTTCTGAATGTTTGTATCTTAAATTATTGAAAAACCCTTCAAAAAAAGACTTTTCCATTTTTCCTTTTTTTTTGAGGTTCCGGGATTTGAAAAAAAGTTTTTAATTTTTAAATGGATTTACCCTCGGAATTTAAGACAAGAAAATAGCGTTTTCTGGGAAAATTTTTACAAAAAGCGAGTGTTTCCCTTTTTTTTAAACAAAACCGAAAAATATTTAATTTTTAAAATTTTAATAAAAAAAAAAAAAAAGAAAAATTTGGGAAAAAAAAAAAATTTTTTTTTTTTGGGGTGTTTTTGAAAATTAAATAAAAAAAATTTTTTTTTTTTTTGAAAAAAATTAAATTTTTTTTTTGGGAAAAACCCAAAATTTTTTTTAAATGTTTTTAAATTTTTTTTTTTGGGTGTTTTGGGGGTTTAAAAAGCCTTTAAAATTCAATTCTTCTTTTTCCTTTTTCAAAAGGGAAAAAATTTAAAATTCAACCATTTTTTTAAAAAAACCAAAGAAAAAGGGCTTTTAGGGAAAAAGAAAAAAGTTTAAAAGAAAACAAAAAAAGGGAAATTTAAAGGGTAAAATAAGAAACCCCCAAGGGGGAAAAACAAAAGGATTTCCCCCCAAAAAAAAAGGGAAACCCTTAATTGGTTTTTTAAAGGGAAAACCCCTAAGGGTTCAGACCCATTTAACCTTTTTGTGTAAAAAACTTTTTACCCCCCGAAAAAATTTTAAAAATTAATTCCTGTAAAAAAAACCCCCTTTTTTCAAATTTTAAAACCCCCCAAAGGGACTACAAAATCTAAATCAGAAAAAATTTTTTTTAAAGAAAATTCAAGGGGGGGTTTTTCCCCAAAAATTTTATTTTAAAAAA
>NW_027628334.1:0-4282 GCF_034508935.2 Berghia stephanieae | reverse complement strand
GTTCACAATTTTGCCATCCGGAAGAAATAACGGACCAACACACAAACCTGGTAACCATAAAATTTTTAGCCCGGGTTTTAATACAGTTTATGAGAACAACTCAAAAAACGCGGATGGCAAAAAAAATAAAAAAAGGCCTGAGTGACGTCATCTGCATACATCTATAAAGAATGCCCCGGGCCCAAAAGGGGGTTCAAACATTGCCCCCCGGGAAAGGGTATAAGGGCCCAAAACCACAAACCTGTGAACCCATGAACTTTATAGTCTGGTTAATACAGTTTAGTGAGAACAACTCACAAACGCGGATGGCAAAAACAATAACAAAGGCCTGAGTGACGTCATCTGCATACACTATCTATAGATATGTGCGCTTGGCTAAGAGCTCATAACATTGCCATCTCGGAAGTATAACGGACCAACACACAAAACGTGTGTATCCATAAGTTTATAGTCAGGTTAATACATTAGTGAGAATTACTCATAAACGCGGATGGCAAAAACAATAACAAGGTGAGTAAAATTTTCAATTTCTATGATGATGATAATGATATAATAATAATAATAATAATAATAATAATAATAATAATAATAATAATAATAATAATAATAATAATAATAATGATAATAATGATAATAATAATAATAATAATAATAATAATAATAATAATAATAGTAAAATAATAAAAAATAATAATAATAATAATAATAATAATAAAAATAAAATAATAATAATAATAATAATAGTAATAATTTAAAAATAATAATAATAATAATAATAATAATAATAATATAATTTAAAAATAATTATAATAAATAATTAAAAAATAATAATAAAAAAATAATAATAATACATAATAATGCTGGAAACTTATATAGCGCTATAATAACCGAGACATCAGGCTCTAAGCGGTAGAAGAGAAGCAGGAAGAAGAATAAGAGAAGGGGAAAATAAATTATACTGAAATAGATAACCAGAAAGGAATATTTATTGACGTGATTGACCAACCATTCTGTTTACAGAAAAATTTGGGTTACAATTTGGCGCACGTGAATGTACCGTAACCGAAAACCGTTCTTTATATAATAATACCCATCTTAAACAGGGACCAGACTATTTGTTGTTAATTACTTCTTGTGTATTGTTGTCGTTGTCACATCGGTCATGCGATAACAACTGAGGTCATGTGATATCTATAAATGGGAAGTACCAAAATGTAGAAAGAGAGAGAGGAGAGAGAAAAGAGAGAGAGAGAGAGAGAGAGAGAGAGAGAGAGATTACTGTTATAATATAGAGAGAGAAAGAGGAGAGAGATGGAGATATATATATATATAGAGATAGAGAGAGATAGAGATCGAGGGAGATAGAGATAGAAGATAGAGAGAGATAGAAATAGAGATAGAGAATGAGATAGAGATAGAGAGAGAGAGATAGTTAGATAGATAGATAGAGAGAGAGAGAGAGAGGAGAGAGAGAGAGATTACTGTTATATATATATAGAGAGAAAGAGAGAGAGATGGAGATATATATATATATATAGATAGAGAGAGATAGAGATCGGGGAGATAGAGATAGAGAGATAGAGAGAGATAGAAATAGAGATAGAGAATGAGTAGAGATGAGAGAGAGAGATAGTTAGATAGATAGATAGAGAGAGAGAGAGGCGCAATATCCCTAAACGTGCTCAAAGCGCTTTACAATGACCAACAGCAACACTTAACATAAAGAACGAGACAATAGGCCCGTTAGGCGATATTACAATTTTTTTCCCACAGAGACAACGCTGTAATTAACGTTTTACACACGATTAGGAATGTGGAGGGAAAAAAGTCTTTTCCAAGGACTCAATTAACGCCGACGAGGCTCGATCCCAGGACCTTCCTATCCGAAAGCGAGTGTAATACCACAAGACCACATGGCCGAACAACACGGCCCAACGAACTTAGAAATAAATATGTTAAAATCACGAATCCATTACATTTTCATTAAATCTTATTTAAAAGTCCGTTACTCAAACTCTCCACCCCCCCCCCTTCACGCGCCCTGCTTCAACATTTCCTCTTACCCCTCCTCCCCCCCCCCCCCCCCCCCCCCCCCCCCCCCCCCCCCTCCCAACCTCCTGCCCCATTCTTTTCCCCCCCAAGCCCCCCCCAAAAAGCATACACTGTAGAATCGATAACATAATATTAAAATAACGATATAAAATCGAATCGAAGTAATAATGATAACAAAAAAAAACCTACGATATCAAAAAAAAAAAAAAAAACAAAAAAAAAAAAACCCGCGTGAGTAACTTGATTTCCACTTGTCAAAACACGACTAACCACAACTGCCGCCTGCCGGCCTGGCCTGCGCCACCCACCGACGTCAATTTAATATTATAATATAATAATACAAACTCGATGTAGTGAGTCTTTCATTTATTCTGACGGGGGAGTGAGTGAGTGAGTTGTGAAAGGAGTAGTCGAACGGTAATTTGGCTGTGATTTGATTTTTTGATTGGCGCGGGCTTGGAGTATATCGATCTATCGATTGATTCGGCGACGAGGGATAAAGCAGAGCTGAGATTTGGAGAAGATAATTCCATGTTTAGCCCAGGAGGAAGTGTCACAGTTTGTTCATCGGTGCGTAAAATTATTATGAAGGAAATGTCGACTTTTGTTCTTCGGGGTTGGATTTCTTAATCGATTCGTGCTTCACGATTATCGATATTTTTCTTTATCGTTTTTATATTATATATTATATATATAATATATATAAAATTATATATATATAATATATATATGCCATTGGGTTTTATGAAGCTGGAGTTTTTTCCGGTTTCTATATCGTGAAAACGGACAATGGCAATTGCTTGATATTCTTTGAATGGGACGCTAGTCAATCGCAAAGTACATTCCGTCAAGCTATCAGACTCAGCTACCCATTCATTGCTGGGTGGACAGGGGAGGGGAGGGGGGGTCAGAAAAGTCACGACTGCACCCGGGACCGATCTCGGACCCTTCGCGCGTGAAGCGAGTCTCTACCAAACTGAGCTTCAGAATCCCCCATATATATATATATTTTATATATATAATATATATTATATATTATATATATATATATATATATAATATATATAATGAGAACCTAGAGGGGTTTTTTTGTTTTGTTTTGATGTTTGATGAATAAAGTCAGTGCGGTTTTGTGGCCAAGGATTGGCCTCAGCTTACCATCGTAGGTTCCGTGTCTCGTTTTTATATATTATATTATATATATATATATATAATATATATATATGTTACGTCTTGCTGTGGTTAGGGACCCTTTGTAAAGCGCGTTGAGCACGTTTAGTTACAGCCCCCCCCCCCTCCCCTCTCTCTCTCTCTCTATCGCCCCTCTCTCTTAACACAGTCCCTAACCCCCCCCTCTCTCTGTCCTCCCCCCCCCTCCTCTCTCTCCCTCTTTCTCTCTCTCTCTCTCTCTCTCTCTCTCTCTCTCTCTCTCTATCTCTCTTGTATAAAATATATATATATATATATAAAATATATATATATATTATATATATATATATCTTCCTACCTGTCTCTCTCTATATCTATCTTTCTATCTCTTTCTATCTCTCCCTATCTTAATCTCCCCTCTTCTTCCTTCTCTCTCTCTCTCTCTCTCTCTTTCTCTCTCTCTGATTCTAATTTTTTGGGTTTAATTTTGATTAATAATAGGCCAAGCAAATCCAAAGAGCAATTTATGTAGATCTCATCCATTAAGATAAATTATAGGCATAGCTAAACACCTACAATTTTGACTGTAAGAGAAAATCTAAAATCCATCTTCTCTGTCCCCCGATTTTTAATTAAGTTTGATTTTCCTCGTTACTAATTGCAAGAAGCGAATTCTACTTAAAAGGTTTGGTCTCTGCTACATGGGATAAAAAAGTCCGTTTATTTACTGGAGTTTGTTTAACTCACCCAAACCTAACACCGACTATATCCGTGTTACCCGAGCTACTTTTTACTCCATGCCCATTTATTAAAATTTTTCTAAGACAAATAATAGGCGTTGTATTAAAGCTAGGGTTTTAGTTTTTACATGTTAATGATAGTTGAATAAAACTTCTATGTACATGCTCATTTTTAATACATTTTTTTAAATTTTGAAAAAATTTCAAAAATCTTAGATTGAGTGAGTTAACTCAGTGACCCCTTTTTAAAGCGCTTGAGCACGTTTTCGGATATTGCGCTATATAAAAGCTCAACTTTTTTTTTTAAGCTCAATGAGGTATGGGAACCCCCCAAAACCCCT
>NW_027628333.1:0-17988 GCF_034508935.2 Berghia stephanieae | reverse complement strand
GGAAACAGATAGGGTTGTCAGAAAAAAAAAATCTCAACTTCATCAGGATTGATTCGGTATTCCACATGTAAGAAGTTAAATTGGGGTTTTTAAAAAAAGTTTTCTTCACATTAGGAGGGGAACCTAAACCCTTTACAGACACAAGCTGATTGCCATGCCACTAGTCCGTAAAGCCCGGTATACTCTTTTCTTAATGTCCCAATATTCATGAAAGATTAAGAAAGTGGGGTGTGGGCGCGGGGGAGAAGGGGTGTGTGTGTATGTGTGTGTGTGTGGGGGGGGGGGGGGGGGGGGGGGGGGCAAGTGTTTCCCCTATTAAAGGAAAATATGGATTTGTTTTTTTTCCTTTTCCCCTTCTTGAAAATTTGCTTTTATGGATAGATAGTATTATTTATTTTCTCTCAATATTGGTGAATCGGGAAAATAAAAAACAAACTCCGCAAGAAATTAATTAATGTTTATAAACCAAACGATTAATTAACAAAAATATAAATTCCCAGGTGTTTTAAATTTAAATTAGTGTATAAAAAAAACTACTTTTGACCTGGGGAAATTTGTCTTTTTTCGGGAACCACAAACCCGAAAGGAATAAAGGATTGCTTTTCGTAGCAAAAAAATGTCAACCCAAAACATGGAAAAAAGGATCAACAAGGGGGTATCAAAGATATTGAGGAAGTTGAAGAATTTTTGTGCGAAATACATTTTAGGTATCAAGTTAAATTATCATAATTTGTTTAACCCCTAGAAAATTTTCTACTACAAATACTGCTCTACTACTAAAATACTACTACTACTTCCCACTACTAAATACTTAAATACATACTACTACTACTACCAACTTTTACTACTTACGAAAATTTCTACTTTAAATGGGTACCCACTACTATTATTATTATTATTATTTTTATTAATTTTTATTATTATTATTATTATTATTATTATTATTATTATTATTATTATTATTATTTTTATTATTCAATTCAAACCCCCAAAAAACAAAAGCATGATTGTCTTTGAATTATTGCCATCATCACTCATACAATATCATTGTACTCTCTTTTACCCAGATATTATGAATGAACCTCAAAATTGTGATAAGCTACTGCAACTGACGACGATGATAAAGATGATGATGATGAGTCATAATGAAAATGCTGCTGCTGCTGCTGCTGCTGCTGCTGATGATGATGATGATGATGATGATGATGATGATGATGATGAAGATGTTAGTGGTGGTTGCGGCGGTGATGATGATGATGATGATGATGAAGATGATGATGATGATGATGATGATGATGAGAATGAGGATAATGACGTCGACGACGACGACGACGAAGACGACAACGAAGCATTGACAATCTATGAAAACTGAAACACTATTATTTTAACCATCATTTGTTAAATATCTCTTTCACCCAGATACTTTGAACCTCCAGTTCAATCAGAAAGAAAACTACACATCGGAGAATTAATGAAAAGACGTGTTTTACAAACAACCTTATGAACTGGATATTACGTAAGAGTAAACCGTTTATCTTAATAAAATGATAACTCTCTTAAATAGGGTCGTTATTTCTTTATGTACATGTAATGTCTTGTTTTAAAATAGAGCTTTTATCTAGCGCAATATCCATTAAACATGCTAAAAGCGTTTTACAATGGGTCTCTGGCCAACAGCAACACTTAACATGTAAGACGTGACATGACGCCTGTTAGGTGATAATGCACCTTTTTTTCGGACAGAGACAACGCTGTAAACGAGCAGGTACTTATTTTACACCTGAGTACGGTGAGAGAATGTGAGTTAAGAGTCTTTTCCAATGACTCAACTCTGCGCCGAGCGAAGCTCGAACCCAGGATTTTCCTATCCGAAAGCGATTGTCATATACCCACATACCCACGGGCCACAGAATTTATTGAGAAAAAGCGGCTATAGATACATAGTGGAGGACAAAATAACCACACCTCTCGGACAGACGTCATATGTAAATAATGGCCGTGATTGGTAAACATAACGAACTATACATGTTTTACTATCGATGGTTTGTATCTAAGTAAATACCTACTGTTCTACTACTTCATCAGAAGAACCAACACAGAAAATTATGTGTAAACTTAAACTATTATAATAAGATTGAGAAAATATTGTGATAACTGGTTATCCATTTGGTGGTATAAAAACAATAACAATGATCAGAGAGGTCGATTTCATTCATTATTGTTTTTAAACCAAAAAAAAAAAAAAAACGTATGTCCGAGCTAGAGTGAAGGTGTGTTACAAATTCCATTTTTTAATTGGTCAAAAATCTACTGGTTAATTATGCTCTTATTGGGAAGTACTCATAACAAATATTCTATCAAAATAGCGTGACTGACTGTACTTTTTTTCATTTGAACTGGACTTTCAAGGGAAGTTACTCATAGACTGTGATTTGATGCGGTTTTTAGCACATTGAAATAGTTCACAGGTAATCGCAAGTTAATTTTCTCATGAAACATCATGACATTTGGTAGGTAATCACAATTCTCCAATCAAAATTAATGTGTAAGGCTCTTGAAATCCTTCTGCTAACCCATAGTCAATATATCGAAACAGACTGTCCTCCACAGATGAAACCCAGGATGGAAAAATGACCTCTACAAGCACAGACACATATACCAAAATAGAAGCAGATTTTCAGCATAGGGGAGGGTCTGCAGGAAACTCAAAGTCAATATAATGAATGGAACCCAGCAGAAGACACAGGGTTCCAGCTACCAGAATCTGTTATTGGTGAGGATTTATACCTCAAGATTTTCACCGAATGTTTCGGCAGTATTGGAACAAAATCTTCAGGGCTTGCAATATCAAAAGCCTTTCCAGCAATGATAGCTCTAAGAAGAAAGTGCACAGATGTTGGTGATGAGTTTCTTGCCACTAATGCTAAAACACATCTAGTAAAAATGGGATTTCCGGTTAGCACCATACCAGATGGAGCAGCAATGTGGCCTCAGGGAACTGCAACAGGGGCAAGTGTGCCTTCATCTAAAATTACAAACACCGATCAGCAACTCGCAGAAAATAGTTCAAATAAGATAACACAACTGACTTCAACAGGAATAGACGGAATTTTGATGTGCATGACATTATTCATCACTTATGCGGCTATGTGGTCTAGTGGTATGACACTCGCTTTCGGATCGGAAGGTCCTGGGTTCGATAGTTGAGTCCTTGGAGAAGGCTCTCTACTCACATTCTCTCACGTAGTCAGGTGTAAAATAAGTACATGTCCGTTAATAGAATTGTCTCTCTCCGAAAAAATTGTAACATCGCGTAACAGGCATCATGTCCCGTCCTAAATGTCAAATGTTGCTGCTGGCCAGGGACCAATTTTAAAGCGCTTTGAGTACATTTAGTGGATATTGCTCTTTATAAAAGCTCAATTTTTTTAAAGCTCAATTGTTGATCAAGTTTGACATTAACATCTTTCGGATCTTGAGAAATTGACAGATAGTGGAACAGCCAAGTCTGTCCCAAGGATAATAGACAGGTAGATAACCACGCCTCTCGGACAATCGTCATAATGTAAACAATGAAAGTGATTGGTAGACAAATCAAACTACAACTATCGATGGTTTGTGTAAGTAAAATACCCACTGTTCTACAGCTTGATAAATAGAACTAACACATAAAACTATGTGTAAATTTAAACCTTTATAATCTGATCGAGAAAATCATGTGATTACTAGTCACCCATTTGGCGGTATAAAAACTATAACAATGATCAGAGAGAGGTCGATTTCATTCACGTTACTGTTTATAAACAACCAACTATGTTTGTCCGAGCACGTGTGAGGGTGTGTCACAAATTTTATCTTTTGATTGGTCAAAAATCTACTGGTTAAGACATAGTGAGGGACGAATAGCCAATGCTGACTAGTAATAATATCGTAGTAGCTGTCGATCGTGGATAACTCATACGGTAGAGTCGCGCTCCTCCCGACCAGGCGGAGTTTGTCGTACCAGTAAGGTCGCGGGTTCAAATCCCCATCACCGCCGCGAAATTTTTATTCCCTATTGTCTTCTGGCACTTTCCAACTCACTTCTCAACATAAATTCCTGGTCCACTCACTTTTTCAGTATTAGTAGTGACAGTTTTTTAATTCGCATTTGACCGCGAGATAGAAGTCTACAATCGGCACCATCCTCCACTCGATATTATTTTTTTTTAATGAATAATTTTTTTTTTTAAAATAAATAAATACATAAATAGGTGGTTCTAACCAATAAAACATTTTAAAGTTATGAGTCTATTCTCAACACAAATATGTAACATCAATGAGACTAAACTAGTTTACTAGATTATCTTTGGTAACATAGAGACGACTGAGATACAGAATACGTTCTAATATCAATATTAGACGAGTATTCAGAGAAGAGCAGACACTTATATAAGTAATTACCGAAGAATGAAAATGTTTAATAAGTAGACAGTGATAGTGTCAGAAGACTAAAAATCTAATGCCCACTACACACTATCAGTCCGAATCGCCAGTTGTACTCGCAGCGGCCGACCCGAAAAATAAATAGATATATTTATAGACCCAGCGTCAAAATAAAAAAATAAAAAAAGAATAATAATAATCCACGTGTACAATGCTCGAGATAATGCTCATTTACAAATAAATTTAATTTTTCCTTATCTAATGCAATAGATGACAGACTAAATGCACATAATTATCGTATTCCAAGTGTTCCGCCTTTCCAGTTTAACTGACAGTGTCCTCTCGATACTTCACTCGTAGTACGAGTCCAAGAATGTACATCTACACAACATTAACGCTAGAGGAAGGAGAAAAAAAAAGTAAGCTAAATAAATATCGACGGTTATATAGTGCATTTCGGTTGATTATTCATTATCAACGCACTCCATAAATTTTATTTATTAAAGTGGACCACATAGTCATAGAACCAAATTCTCATATTTATGTGACGTGTCATTTTTCTACCTCTACAATCTGCCACAGCCTTTAATTCTTATTTGTTTTCACTGTTTAATGACACAAAAAGAAAAAAATGATCAGCCGTCAATTATTTTCGTTTTCTGAAAATAATTTCATCACCTGACTCGAACTGTGCAAGCAAGCGAATGTGCGATAAATATAGATAGTATGCAGATGATGTCACTCAGGCCTTTGTTATTGTTTTTGCCATCCGCGTTTGTGAGTTGTTCTCACTAAACTGTATTAACCAGACTATAAAAGTTCATGGTTACACAGAGTTTGTGTGTTGGTCCGTGATACTTCCGGATGGCAATGTTGTGAACTCCTTGGCCAAGCGCATTCTATCAATCTATATATATATATATATATATATATAATATATATATATATATATATATATATATATATATATATACAGCCTCCCGCACTTGTGACAAACAGAGACTAACTCAGTAACAATCCCGTTATTCGGCTGGATGTGATCTAAACACACATGACAAGTGTTATAGCAGACGCCTTGCCATTTTATTCTACATGGAATTATCGAGATATTGCTATCTAAAGGGAAGAAGCTACATTGTGCGTTTATCGACTATGAAAAAGCATATGACCTTATTGACAGATCCGCATTATTTACAAAATTGATTAAATCCGGTGTGAGCTCGAAATTTGTCAAGCTATTTAGAAACATGTATTCAAAGGTTGAGCTGGCCACAGGAGGTAAAGGTCAACAACAATTTTTTAAATCAAACAGCGGATTATTACAGGGTGAAAGCACTTCGCCACTTTTGTTTTCGCTGTTTGTTAATGATCTTGAAAGTAAATTAAGTGAAGATTCCATAGGATTACAAATACAGGATATTACAATTAAATTGCTCATGTTTGCAGACGATATGGCAATAATCAGTGAAACAAAAGAGGGTTTGCAGAACGGTTTAGACTCTTTACAAGAATATTGTATGCAATGGGGAATAAAGGTAAATATCAGTAAAACAAAAATCGTAGTATTTAAAAGGGAGGGAAAACTGGGCAACAAGACAAATGGTCATATCAGGGTAAAAGTATTGAAGTAATCTCGTCATTCAAGTATCTAGGCTGTCATTTTAGCGCATCGGGATCTCTTACAAAATGTACACAAGAAGTAACAAACTCAGCCAGAAGAGCACTATTTTCACTTAGAAAGTATTTTAACACTAACACAGAAATTTTACCACAGATGCAAATGAAACTGTTCAATAGTACCATCTTACCAATACTGAATTATGGGGCAGAAATATGGGGTTTAAGAAGAGCTGATCCAATTGAAAGATTTCACCTCGGTTTTCTTAAATCCATTCTAAGTGTTAAGCACAGCACACCAAACTGTTTTGTTTATGGGGAATTGGGGGTGTATCCTTTGCATATTGAAAGAAAAATGAAAGTTATTAAGTATTGGTTGAAACTTATTCGCCCAGGAAATAATGATTGCTCATTCACTCATGCAGTATACAAAGAACTTGTGCAATTGAATATTAATGAACCAAACACAACAACTTGGGTAAGTCTGGTGAAGCAGTTGCTGGATAGGAGCGGAATGGGCCATTATTGGGTTAAACAAAATGTGAAAAATGAAAATTACTTTCTGGCGGTTTTAAAACAACGCTTGGATGACATGTTTCTACAAGAGTGGCACGCTGAGATGTCGATGACGACGTCTGGACGGCTGTATAAACACATTAAAGACACCTTTGAGTTAGAACCATATATGAAACTGTGTAATAAATCTTACAGAGTTGCCATCTCAAAAATCAGATTGAGTTCTCATTTGTTTTATATAGAAAGGGGTAGATGGGGCACAAGAAAAGTAGATAGAAATGATCGTAAATGTCCTACTTGTGACGTAATAGAAGACGAATACCATTGTCTAATTGAATGTTCGAGGTATACGCAAGAGAGAAGAAATTGCCTGCCGGAAAAACTGAAAAATAAACCAAGTATGTTTGAATTTATCAAATTTTTGAAATGCAGAGACAGTAGACAGCGAGGTGATTTAGGTAGACTTTGTTTTAAGGTACAGATCGAACACAAAAAATATTTACAAGTATAATTGTGGCTTCCACGGCAAGGAAAACTTATTAAAATTGATGATAGAGGGAATAATGCGATTGTTTGTTTGTTTTCATTTGTTTTTGTCTGTTTAGTAACTGCAGTTCTGATACTAAGATGTGGTATATTATACAAAATATGACATGTTTTATATATATATATATATATATATATATATATATATATATATATATATATATATATATATATATATATATATATATATCATAGAATTAAACGAATGAGAATACGTACGAAGCCTAAAAAGTGTCCACCAATGAAAGCATTCAGCGCCATTTTGTTGTTGGCTGAGAATGTAGTAATTACCATTCATTCGGTATCTATGTCAACATAACGACACAAGAAAAACAACAAACAATATCAAAATCCACAATAAAATGTTTCAGAACTGTTGCGTATATTTATGGCACAACGAAGCTGTCAAAAAATGAAGTTAGAGAATGTGTGTAATCATGTATTATAATAACCTGTAATGTGTTTTCAAACCACCACATCATCTACTACTACAACCACCACCACAATATCATCACTAACACCACTACTACAACCACCAGCCCCACATCATTATCACTACCACTACTACTAACACCACCACCAGCACATCATCATCACTACCACTACTACAATCACCACAACCACATCGTCATCACTACCACTACTACTGCAACCACCACCACCATATCATCATCATTACCACTACTACCACAACCACCACCACCACTACTACTACAACCACCACCACATCACTACCTCAACTACTACAACCACCACCACAATAGCATCACTACCACTACTACTACAACCACCACCATATCATTACCATTACCACTGCTACTACAATCACCACTACCACCATATCATTACCATTACCACTACTACTACAACCACCACAACCACATCGTCATCACTACCACTACTACTGCAACCACCACTACCACCATATCATCACCATTACAATTACTACTACAACCACCACAGCCACATCATCATCACTACCACTACTACTACAACCACCACCACATCATCATCACTATCACTACTACTACAACTACAACCACCACCACATTATCATCACTACCACTACTACTACTGCAACCACCACCACCATATCATCATCATTGAAATATTTTTTTTTTTAATTGAGCTTTATATAGTGCAATATCTACTAAATGTGCTCAAAGCGCTTTACAAAGGGTCCCTGGTCAACATTTAACATGTAGGACGGGACATGACGCCTGTTAGGCGATATTACAATTTTTCGGACAAAGACAACTCTGTTAACGGCCAGGTACTCATTTTACACCTGAGTACGGTGAGAGAATGTGAGTAAAGAGCCTTTTCCAAGGACTCAACAATGCGCCGAGCGCGAGGCTCGAACCCAGGACCTTCCGATCCGGAAGCGAGTGTCATACTACTAGACCACATAGCCGCATCATTACCACTACTACTACAAACACCACCACCACATCATCATCACGACCACTACTACTACAACCACCACCACCACCACCATATCATTACCATTACCACTACTACTACAACCACCACCACATCATCATCACTACCACTACTACTACAACTACAATCATCACCACCACCACATCATCGTCACTATTACTACTACAACTACAACCACCACCAACACCACATCACCTCACTAACACTCAGTACTACAATCACTACCATTAGGTTTTGGAGCTTTACTTCATTTGAAATAAGGAAACTTCGGAATTGTATTTGGCATTGTGTTTATATATCATAATATAATTCTAATCAGTTATCTATTTAGAACTAGATACTATACAATATGTATGCCAAATACCACCCCAATTCCCCTTTCTTGTGTGCGGGAATTCCTCTTTCGGCATTGAAATTGAGTGTGAGAGAGTCATCACTACACACATAAACAACAGAAACAATTTAAAAACAAGACTATGACACGCAACCACTCACACACGAGGCTATACTATTTATCCTTTTCTCTATATAGAATAGGACAAGACAAACAATAGCTTGACTCTCGCTACACTTCGCATTGATGTTTGTCGTCTCACGAGTTCAACTCTCGGTCGACCTGTCAATATTCCTTTTTGCCTCGGACGTAATCATTAATAGAATGTGTGGTTTTGACCGTGAAGAAAACCTTAAGAAGTCACATTTATATCATTTTAGAGAGATCGTTTTGAATAATTTTGAGTTAAACGAGCGAGCAGCAACTTGTTTTCATGAGTCATGAACGGCCGATCAGCGCTTGTTTACTATAGTAACGCGATTCCCAGCCAACAGCAAAATGGCGGATATTTTTCTCATCGAGGCCGCTGGTTGGTTAGCCAATAAGAGCACCGTACGGTTTCCATTGGGGTAAATTCCTTGATATATATATATATATATATATATATATATATATATATATATATATATATATATATATATATATATATATATATATAAGTTTGTGTGTGTGTGTGTGTGAGTGTGTATTTGTGTGAGAAAGTGGGGTGGGGGGGGGGGGGGATTGGGCATTGATATTAAAATATTGTATAATAGTTTACCATGATAAAGATTAGTTGCGATTGCACAATTGGCTTATTGTTGTTGTTATTGTTGTTGTTATTATTGTTATTATTATTGTCATTATTGTTGTTATTATTATTATTATTGTTATTATTATTATTGTTGTTATTATTATTGTTATTATTAATATTATTATTATTATTATTGTTGCTGTTGTTGTTATTGTTATTATCAGCATTGATATCATAACCAGTGTATATAACCATATATATATATATATATATATATATATATATATATATATATATATATATATTTTTTTTTTTTTTTTCTTTCTTGGTTCTTCTGTTTTGATGTGATTTGTAAAAGAAGTGTTGTAGTTCACTTGTTAATACTCTTTGCTTGTATCTTTGACTTCTAAGCGATTTCAAGCTAAGTACACCGAGGGGTGCTCTTGGTGCCCTATCCGCACCATTTACCTTTGCCTATTTATCCTCGGGTGCCTTTGAGAAAAGTATACTTTTAGACTACCTTATACATTTTCTGTTCTTTCAATGCGTCACAAACGCCGTAAAATTCTTAAAAACACAGAAACCAACCCTTGACATGGAATAATTGAAGTACGCAAGCTTGTTTCGCTCTAGACTATATCAGTACGGAAAATTACTTAAATGTTTGTGATATTCTAAAAGATTCAAGTATTTGTCTTTGGGAATTAATTCTGTAATTCTACCAAAAAAATACGTTAAACTAATATGTCTGTAACTTCTAGGCAATGTTCGCAAAATCCCATTCTTCTAGAACTTTAATCAACGATAGAAATGTGTTAAATAAGTGGTGGGCTATTGATTATGTTGGAATTTCCCCGAAGATAAAGATCACCCAGACCAAAGCATTTTGGAGCACCTAGTATTACTAAAAGTCAATAAATTTATTATCCAAAACAGAATTACCATGATATAATCCATATCTTCTTAATTGTCAACGAAAGGGATATAAGCGTGGTCCTCATTTACAAATACAATACTAGATATTATTGCTGGGGCGCTTATGTTATTTTTACAATTCTTATTATTATTATTATTATTATTATTATTATTATTATTATTATTATTATTATTATTATTATTATTATTATTATTATTATTATTACTATTATTGTAAGTATTGGTGGTATTACAATGTTGTATTTTTATGATTATTTATGGTATCATTTTATGCTTTCGTTTCATTTACCTTTTTTCCTCACTCTCATGTCTGTTGTCATCAAATTGTATGGATTATTGATTAAAATAAAAGTTATTTCTGTTTGTCTTATTTTGACTATGGAACTGATACTTATCATGGCAGACCTGCCTACTTGAAATAGGAAAATGTAATAAGTAGTTTTCAGGGTAAATAACATCGTAGACATTTTAACTACCCTTAAAAACCACCAGTTTGTCCTTATAATGCGTGGGGAAAAATATTAACTCTATGTGATAGCTCTGGCACCAGAACTTCGTTTTCAAGAAATGACATTTAATTAAAAACCTTTATATATATCCAGCCCGGGATTTAGCCGTAGTACTACGGGAATTTTCGTGGTAGTGAGGAGGTCTGTTGTGATGGGTATCAATATTTTATTATTATTATTATTATTATTATTATTATTATTATTATTATTATTATTATTATTATTATTATTATTATTATTATTATTATTATTATTATTATTTGTCTATTTATTTATTTATTTATTTATTTATTTATTTATTTATTTATTTATTTATTTTTTTTTTTTTTTTAAATGAAAAAACTGATTGGAAATGTAAAAGTGATGGTGATAGTGGTAGTGATAATGGTAATGGTGGTGGTGGTAACGGTGATGATTGGAGTGTGGGGATTATGGTAATATTATTATTGTTATTATTATTGATATTCTTGTTCTTGTTGTTGTTGTTGTTCTTCTTCTTCTTCTTCTTCTTCTTCTTCTTCTTCTTCTTCTTCTTCTTCTTCTTCTTCTTCTTCTTCTTATTCTTCTTCTTCTTCTTCTTCTTCTCTATTCTTCTTCTTCTTCTTCTCTATTGTTGTTGTTATTATTACTATTATTATTATTATTATTATTATTATTATTATTACTATTATTATTATTATCATTATTATTATATTATTATTATTATTATTATTATTATTATTATTATTATTATTATTATTATTATTATTATTATTATTATTATTATCATCATCATCATCATCATTATTATTATTATTATTATTGAACGTATTGATGTTATTACCATTCGTGTATTTTTGTGTGGTGTATCAGTTTATTTTTTGGTTCCATTTACCTTTTTTTTTTCACCTTCATGTATGTTGGCATCAAATTGTTGATTTATTGGCGAAAGCCTAATATTGAATAAACTTGAAACTTGTTTAATTTTTGGAACTGTGTATTCAGTCCACCGGAAATATAAATATTTAAAAAGGACCAATTATCGATAATGACGACATTGATACTGAACCTATTGTAGGTTAGGCATCATCAGAAGTGGACAGGCATAACATTTATGACAATAGGATTCCACAGTCTGACGTCACGTCCGCCTAGCAACGAATCGGCTGGCTCTAAACAAAAAAAATCCGTGCTTGGTCCGGGCAAGGAATAATTGGAAAATCGCTCAAAAAACAATTTTTATCTTAAATATGGTCCAGTGTTTTGTACCAGATTGTTTACACCAGTCAGAGAGTCACTCCTGCAAGTTTTACAGATTTCCAAATGGACAGGCAGACACAAATGTAATAGAGTCAGACAACCGGGTAGCTGATGCCGGCGAGTGTGATAGAGACAACCGGGTAGTTGATGCCGGCGAGTGTGTTACTGATGGAGACAACCGGGTAGTTGATGCCGGCGAGTGGTAGTGGTAGTATTGGCAGAGTGTAGAGGCCGTGGTGGGAGTGAATGGATTCGGCCCCGGGGTCGACTTAAGAGTTCCAGACTGTAACTGCGGCGGTGGTGCTCAAGTGAGGAAGATAGATCGAGACAATGAAGTGACAGTTTAGTACTACTGTTAGTGATAGTAGTAGCATGACTTCATGTGTCAGAAGTAGAAGTAGGGAGTTGATTTCATGAGCGAAGAGCACACACCACAGTCAAGTCCGGAGACACCATAGTCTACCCGAGTCCTAGCCCATCCACTCCAGGGTAGTGGAGGCGATCAAACAACAAAGGCCAGGATGTATAATGATGCAGTCTTTATTCAGGAACAATGGAACAGATCATTCTTTTGTATCGTATTCTATAGGCGTGTAGCAATGAATGGATCAATTTTTTTTTTTTTTATAGACCCAGGCCATCCTATCTAATGACCCTCTTAATTAGTAAAAATTGTATTTGTTAGGTTAATTATTATGTGTTTAGTAGTAGTAGCAGTAGGAAGGCTTTGGCATTAACTGCTTCTGTATCGTACGTTATGATGATTTTTTTTTTTTAATTTTTTTATTTTTTTATTTTTTTATTTTATTTTTTTTTTTTTTTTGTTTTTTTTTTATTTTTTATAAATGAAATAATGGTTGAAATATTAATGTTGCCTAACGCGTTCATGGAGGGTGGGGGGTTAATTGGGCAGTTGGTCAGTTAGAGGTTATATTGGGTTGGTGGGTTGTAATAAATTTTGTTACTTTTTTTTAGTTGATTTAAATTAACAATTAAATAGCTGTTCATGGTTGGATGTGGATAGTAGATAAAATGTGTTGTGATTGGTGGATGACAGAGATCCTGTACCAATCGGTTTATTGATGATTCAGGGCTGTTTGTAATGTTGTTTAAATAAATTGTCTGGGACTGACAGAGGTTTAGTAGGGGGGGGGGGGGTGTTGGATTCTGAGGGTTTTGATTGGTGGGAGTTAAAAGGCCTATCAGCTGATCAGAATATTCGAACTTCTGTAATATGGGGTTATTGTGGAAATGAGTTTAGGTTTAGGTTTTAGGTTGGATGGGGGGGGGGGGGGGGGGGGGGGGGGGGGGGGGGGGGGGGGGAGGTTTCTGAATTGCTTCTGTTGTTGGAATGGTGAATACACGGGTCAAACGTCTTGTGGGTTTATTAATTGTTGTGGTCGGTTGATGTTCTTGGGTTATTGCTAAATTATGGGAGTGGATTGGAACTGGTGATGAAGGTGGTTATGTTTTTAAAAGGAAAACTTTTGATTAATTTGTTAGTAACCTATTCCCTTGCTCCCTTAGGAGTCCAAGGGTGGCCACCCACTTTCCCGCTCTCTAGCCGAGCGTCATTCGCTGCTTCAACTACTGTGCACGTGGTCTTTCCCTATGCAGCATTGGTTATTTTATTATTCTATGAATATAGTTAATTTTTCGATAAGGTTAGAATCGTGGGGGGGGGGGGGGGGGGGGGGGCAGTTGTGACTGTGGGTGTACAAGGTGTACGTTTTAATATTATAAATATTGTAAATATTCTTCTTTCCGAGTCGGCCCCGACTGATCTCATCTGCATACATGTGGTCCACGGCAGTCTAGACGCCGCAGCGCAATTGTTTCAGCCGCGCTTCAGGCGGGTTGGGCGGGACTAGACCCCTCCGGCATGCTGCGCGGCACACACATTGCCCCGCGCCGTCCCCGCCGCGGGCCGTTGCGCCGAGTTCGCCGGGGCCACATCGGAAAGAAAAAAAAAAAAAAAAAAGGGGGGGGGGGGGGGGGGGGGGGGATTATATCTTACTAAACACTTGTGTCACGTCCTTTCCTTGGAGGTTTGTTATTGTTATTTTGTTGAGTTTTTTCACCAACTTCACTGCCAAACAACCTAGTTACAAACAACGAGGTGCGTCCATGTCTATTCTTACCCCCCCCCCCCCCCCCCCCCTTTCTCTCTCAGCATTGATAATGATCAGTGGCGGTTCTAGCCTATTTACATTGGTGGGGCAAAGATGCTTCGGTCATATATATATATATATATATATATATATATATATATATATATATATATATATATATATATATATATATATATATATATATATATATATATATATAATATATATATATATATATATATATATTTTTTTTTTTTTTTTTTTTTTTGTTTGTTTTTTTTTGTTTTTTTATTTATTTTTTTCATTGTTTTTATATTATTTATTTATTTATTTATTTATTTATTTATTTTTTGATTTATCTTTTCATTTTTTTTTAAAGTTATTTATTTATTTATTTATTTATTTATTAATTTTTTTAAATTATTATTTTTTTCACCTTTAAAAAATAATATTTCAACCACAAATATCACATTTACAATGAAATGACAATACCAGTAGATTTTAATTATTCCAAACGTAATAAAAATGAATCACGAAAGAGAATACAACTAAAAAATAAAGCGACGAGACATAATGCGACAACACCTTGACAATACAAGTCCATTTCGTTCACTCGAAAAATTAAAGATTTGCTTTAATCCCTCAACGGCGAGATAAATATTTCTGTTACATTTACATTACTGGTTTTCAGTAGTATGTAGTAACCTTAAAGTTTTAATCGAGAAGCAACAACAGCGATATGACTCGAGTTTCATTCAGAGCTCAAATTGCATTTCACTGCTGTCTTGATGATTAGAATGACTGTGCCGGTGGTGGTAGTGGTTGGAATAGTGGTAGCGGTGGTGGTGGTGGTGGAGGAGGATGTAATTATGGTAGTGGTTTGGTGATGCTGTTGGTTAGAATGATAGTTTGTGGAGACGATGACGGAAATTTTATGATGATGTTGATATTGTTTTTATTGCTATTGTAGTACTTGTTGTTAAAATATTTGTTGTGTTGTTGTTGTTGTTGTTAATGAAGAAGAAGAAGATGATGATGATGATGAATGATAATGATGATTATGATGACAAACGACGATGTCGTCGACAATGATGGTTACCATACGATATTACAAAGTTTATTCAATCTTAGGCTTTCGACAATAAACATCACAATTTGATGACCACATACATGAAAGTGGAAAAAAATGGTAAATGGAACCAAACAATAAACTGATACCAATAATAACCACAAAAAAAAATACAACAATAAGTAATACCACCAATACGTACAATAATAATAATAATAATAATAATAATAATAATAATAATATAATAATAATTATAATAATAATAATAATAATAATGATAATGATAATGATAATGATAATAATAATATTAATAATAATAATAATAAATAATAATAATAATAATAATAATAATAATTTAATAAAATAATAATGATGATGATGATAATAATAATAATAACAAAAATAATATTACCCATCATCATTACTACCACCACCATCATTACTACTACCACCACCGCTACCACTATCACTACCACCATCACCATCATTATTACGTTTCCAATCATTTTTTTCTCGTTTTTTTTAAATTTGATATCTATCAAAACAGACGAAATTCCGGTCATTTTTTTTTAAGGGTAGTTAAAATATCTACGATTTTATTAGCCCTGAAAACTACGATTTTATTTTCTTATTTCAAGTAGGCAGGTCTGATATGACAAGTATCAGTATCAGTTCCATAGTCAAAATAAGACAAACAAAAACAAAGTTTATTTAATCTTAGGCTTTCGCCAATACTTCATACAATACAATTAAGACAAAATAATGTTACCATTTTCTCCTCATGCATTCGTTAGACTAAACAATAACGACCGTGTTATCTTACTCTTTACCCAACCAACCCCGAGCTTCCCGCCTCTTCATCGCGAACAACTTCTTATGTATGTATTAAGCTTCAGGACGGGCAAGTACGGAATCTGCCACCCTTCCGTATTTCCTCTATAACTTATTAGAATTCAACTCTCTCCTTTCTCAGAAGAGTATTTCTCGTATACTAATTCAATTGTTGAGAAACCAAAATGGTGGTTGTATTTTATATATTATATTTAGTCGTGACTTTTGAATAAAGTGTTTTGTTTTATTAGACGGAATAACAATAGAAAATTACATTGTTTTGCAAAATTATTTTGTCTGGCAATAAAAAATACAGCGTAATTAAAAAAATTAAGAATTAAAAAAACAAAGAACTAACAAATTAATTTGTTAAAAAAAAACAAAACAAAAAAAAAACCCCAAAACAACAACAACAACAAAAAACAAATAGAGAAAACAGTTTAAATAAATGAGTTTGAGAAGCACTAAAGAAAACGAGAAAAAAAGAAAAGTTTAAATGGATAAACAAATATATAAAAACAACACAAATTAATACTAAATTGATATTAAAATTAGTAAAATTAATAAATTTAATTCAATACTGGAACATTCCCAAAGTCATTACATCAATGTACCAGCACAAGTAAGGCAATAAATAAGAAAAAGTTCGTTTGCCAAAATCTCTATTTAGTTTTCACTGGTTAATAAGGTGGGCTCATTTGAATTAGCCCGACCTAAGTACTGGAGAGGCCAGACAGCAAAAATCGGAGTTAGTTTACCGTCAGGCGACGTGACGATGTGGGCGAGTGGAGTTGGTTGGGGGGGGGGGGGGGGGGGGGTGTGATAAAAAAAGAACAGGAGCGTATCCTGTTTTATGCATTACGGGATTTCATGGTGGATTCTCAATCTATCAAAAATACACACAAATTGATTTCAGTACGAATTATAAAGTTTAAGTAGTAACTTTTGAAATTATCTTAAATTTTAAAATTGATTATTTCAGACCTGGTAATACAGCATATAACTTGAAAAAAACAGGCTGGTATTTGCCCACCCTGCCCATTATTACCAGCCGTCCCTGATAATGATACACAACCCGATGAATCCATCATCATTCTCCTAACTCTTCGGCCTCCGGAATAATTAATCAAACCATTCTGTATAAACTAATTTTTAACCTTTTCCTTTGTTTCTACCCCCCCCCCCCTCCCCCACACAGTACATCCAATCCTACACCACATTTGATAGATAAACACAGACAGCCCCCTTCCCATCACCCTGATACAAACGGAGACAGAAAAGAATACCAACATAAACGACAGAAGATCTCGCCAAGGGAAAAAATGCAGAGTACCACCTTTTTTGTATTTTTATTTATCTGATTGCAAAACTATAGCTAGAATAGGGGAACACAGACCCTATTTCGGGTCTAAAAGATCATGTGGCAGATAAACCATTAATAATTAATGATACTAATACTAACATACAAAACAACAAACCCCCCCCCCCCCCCCCCCACCTAAAAATTCCACTTAAACTAAACTCAAAAAAATAACAATAACAAACCTCCAAGAAAAAGGGCGTTTACACAAGTGTTTAGTAAGATATAATTTCCCCCCCTTTTTTTTTTTTTTTTTTTTTTTTTTTTTTTTTTTTTTTTCCGATGCGGCCCCGGCGAACTCGGCGCAACGGCCCCGGCA
>NW_027628332.1:0-4285 GCF_034508935.2 Berghia stephanieae | reverse complement strand
TCCGCAGGGGGGAAATTTTTTGATTTTTTTTTTTTTTTTTCAACCGGGACTGAAAAAAAAAAGTCCGAGGGGGAGAATAGTTTCGCATTTTTCTTTTTTTTTTCGATTCAGAGCGCGGACTGGCAAAATAAAAAGTCCGCAGTGGGAGAATTCTTTCGCATTTTATCTGTTTTTTTTTTTCTTTTCAGGGGCGCGGACTGCAGAAATATAAAGTCCGGAGTGGGAGAATATTTTCTCATTTTTTTTTTTTTTTTTTTTCGATTCAGAGCGGGAATGCAGAAAAAAAGTCGCAGTTGGAGAATACTTTGATTTTTTCTTTTTTTTTTTTTTTCGTGAGAGCGCGGACTGCAGAAAAAAAAAGTCCGCGGGTGGGAGAATACTTTCGGCATTTTTTTTTTTTTTTTTGTTTCACAGCGCGGACTGCAGAAATCTAAAGTCCGGATGGGAGAATACTTTTCTTTTTTTTAATTTTTTTTTTTTTCGTTCAGAGCGCGGAATGGAGAATAAAAATTCGGCAGTGGAGAAAAACTTTCGCATTTTTTTTTTTTTTTTCGATTGAGAGCGCGGACTCAGAAATAAAAAGTCCGCAGTGGGAGAATAATTTCGCATTTTTTTTTTTTTTGTTTCAGAGTGGGACTGCAAAATAATAAAAAGTCCGGCAGTGGGGAATACTTTCGCATTTTTCTTTTTTTTTTTCGATCAGAGTTTGGACTGCAAAAATAAAATCGGCAGTGGGAATACTTTCGCATTTTTTTTTTTTTTGTTCAGAGTGGGACTGGCAGATATAAAAAGTCCGCAGGGGGAAAATTTTTTTCGAAATTTTTTCTTTTTTTTTTTTCGATTCAGACGCGGATGCAGAATATAAGGTTCCGCAGTGGGAGAATACTTTCGAAATTTTTTTTTTTTTTCGATTCAGAGCGCGGACTGCAGATATAAAAAGTCGCAGGGGGAGAATAACTTCGCGATTTTTCTTTTTTTTTCGATTCAGACGGGACTGCAGAAATTTTAAAGTCGGCAGTGGGAGAATACTTTCGCATTTTTTTTTTTTTTTTTTCGATTCAGAGCGGGGGACTACAGATTTTAAAAAGTCCGAGTGGGAGAATACTTTCCATTTTTCTTTTTTTTTTTCGTTTTCAGAGCGGGGATGCAGAAATAAAAGTCCGCAGTGGGAGAATATTTTCGCATTTTTTCTTTTTTTTTTCCGATTCAGAGCGCTGACTGCAAACATAAAAAGTCCGCACGGGGGAGAATTCCTTCGCATTTTTCTTTTTTTTTCGTTTCAGAGCGCGGACTGCAGAAATATAAAGTCCGCAGTTGGGGGAATACTTTCGCATTTTTCTTTTTTTTTTCGATTCAGAGCGCGGACTGCAGAAATAAAAAGTCCGCAGTGGGAGATTACTTTCGAATTTTTTTTTTTGATTCAGAGGGGACTGCAAAATTAAAAAAGTCCGCAGTGGGAAATACTTTCGCATTTTTTCTTTTTTTTTTTTCGATTCAGAGCTGGACTGCAGAAATAAAAAGTTGGCAGTGGGGGAATACTCTCGCATTTTTTTTTTATTCAGGTGGGGACTGCAGATATAAAAAAGTCCGCAGTGGGAGAGTCTTTCCATTTTTTCTTTTTTTATTCGATTCAGAACGCGGACTGCAGAAAAAATAAAGTCCGCAGTGGGAGAATACTTTCGCATTTTTTTTTTTTTTTTTTTTTTGATTCAGAGCGGGGACTGCAGATAAAAAAAAAAAAAAGTCCGCAGTGGGAGAATATTGCGCATTTTATCTTTTTTTTTTCGATTCAGAGCGCGGACTGAGAAATTTAAAGTCGCAGTGGGGAGAATTTACTTTCGCATTTTTTTTTTTTTTTTTTTTCGTTTTCAGAGCGGGGACTGCGAAATAAAAACCCGGGCAGTGGGAGAATCTTTCTCTCTTATTTTTTTTTTTTTTTTTCGTTTCAGAGGGGGGACTGCAGAAATAAAAAAGTCCGCAGTGGGAAAATTTCTTTCGCATTTTTTTTTTTTTTTTTTTTTTCGATTCCGAGCGGGGACTGCAGAAATAAAAAACTCCGCAGTTTGAGAATACTTTCGCATTGTTTCTTCTTTTTTTTTTTCCAAATCAGAGCGCTGACACATAAAAAAAGCCCTGCATGGGAGAATACTTTCGCATTTTTCTTTCTTTTTTTTTGTTCAGAGCACGGACTGCAGAATATAAAGTCCGCACTGGGAGAAAAACTTTCGCATTTTTTTTTTTTTTTTTTTTTTCGATTGGAGCGCGGACTGCAGAAATAAAAAATCCGCAGTGGGAAAATTTACTTTCGCATTTTTTCTTTTTTTTTTCGATTCAGAGCGCGGACTGCAACATAAAAAGTCCCCCATGGGAGTTTTTCCCTTTCGCATTTTATTTTTTTTTTTTTCGTTTCAGAGCGCGGACTGCAGAAATTAAAGTCCGCAGTTGGAGAATACTTTCGCATTTTTCTTTTTTTTTTTTCGATTCAGAGGCGGACTGCAAAAATAAAAAGTCCGCAGTGTGAGAGACTTTCGAATTTTTTTTTCGTTTTCGAGAGCGGACTGCAGAAATAAAGCCCGCAGGGGGAGAATACTTCCATTTTTTTCTTTTTTTTTCGTTTCAGAGCGCGGACTGCGAAATTTTAAAGTCCGCAGTGGGAGAATATTTTCGCAATTTTTCTTTTTTTTCGTTCAGAGGGGACTGCAGATATAAAAAGTCCGCGGGTGGAGAATACTTTCCCCCTTTTATATTTTTTTTTTTTTTCAGACCGGGACTGCAGAAAATAAAAAGCCCGCAGTGGGAGAAAAACTTTCGCATTTTTCTTTTTTTTTTTTTCAGAGCGCACTGCAGAAAATTAAAAGTCTGCAGTGGGAGAATACTTTGGCATTTTATCTTTTTTTTTTTCGTTCAGAGCGGACTGCAAAATAAAAGCCCGCAGGGGAGAATACTTTCGCATTTTTCTTTTTTTTTCGATTCAAGGCGGACTGCCAAATTAAAAAGTCCGCATTGGGAATCTTTCGCATTTTATCTTTTTTTTCGATTCAGAGCGCGGACTGAAAAAATTTTAAAAGTCCGCAGGGGAAAATATTTCGCTTTTATTTTTTTTTTCGTTCAAGGCGGACTGCAGAAAAAAAGTCGAGTGGGAGAATTTTCGTTTTTTTTTTTGGTTTCGACGGGACTGCGAATAAAAAGTTGCAGTGGAGAATATTTGATTTTCTTTTTTTTTCGTTAGAGCGGATCAGAAATAAAAGTCCGCAGGGAAATACTTTCGCATTTTTTTTTTTTTCACAGGCGGATCAGAAAAAATGAGTGGGGATATTCTTTTTTTTTTTTTTGATTCAGACGGGCTGCAGAATAAAAAGTGCAGTGGAGAATATTTCGCATTTTTCTTTTTTTTTTCGATAGAGCGCGGATGCAATTTAAAGTCCGAGTGGAGAATCTTTCGCATTTTTTTTTTTTTGTTAGAGGGACTGCAGAATAAAGTCGGAGGGAGAATATTCCTTTTTTTTTTTCGATCAGGGACTGCAGAAAAAAGTCGAGTGGAATACTTTCGATTTTTTTTTTTTTGTTCGGGGGAGCGAATTAATCCGGGAAATTTCGCTTTTCTTTTTTTTTCGATTCAGGGACTGCAGAATAAAGTCTGCGTGGAGAATACTTGCATTTTTTTTTTTCGTTCGAGCCGATGCAGAATAAAAAGTCCGCAGGGGAATACTTCGATTTTTCTTTTTTTTTTTCATTCAGAGCGCGGACGCAAAAAAAGCGATGGAATCTTTCCTTTTTCTTTTTTTTTTCTTCAGGGCGGACTGCGTTTAAAGTCCGCGGGGGAGAATATTTCCTTTCTTTTTTTTTCGTTAAAGGCGGATGCAGAAAAAAAAGTCCGCAGTGGGGAATTTCCTTCTTTTTTTTTTTTTTTTTTTTCGGCGGGGACTGCGAAATAAAAATCCGCAGTGGAGAATATTTGCATTTTTCTTTTTTTTCGATTCGGCGCGGACGAAAAAAAAAGCCCAGTGGAATTTCTTCGCATTTTTCTTTTTTTTTGTTTAGCGGGATGAGAAATTAAAAGTGGGGTGGGGAATACTTTCTTTTTTTTTTTTTTTTTGTTCGAGGGAGAGGCTTTCCCCCTTTTCCCCCCCAACCCCCCCCCCCCCCGGACTGCAAAATTTAAAATCCGAGTGGAGAATTTTGCATTTTTTCTTTTTTTTCATCAGGCGGGATGCAAATAAAAGTCGCTGGAGCTTTCGCTTTTTTTTGTTCGAGTGGGGACTGAGAAAAAATTCCGAGGGGAGAA
>NW_027628331.1:0-4285 GCF_034508935.2 Berghia stephanieae | reverse complement strand
TTTTGGTTGTCTTTTTACACTGTCCTGTTTTTTTCTAACAGTTTTGATGCACGATTTTACCATTTGTTTTTAATCTATTTGCTTATGCTATATTTAAAATACGTGTCACGTTATTTAAAAAAAAACGGTATTAGATTGGGTAGTTTGGATGCAAAAGAATGGATATATGTTTGTTTTTTGTGGTTTTTTGTTTTGTTTTTATTATAATATGGAACTGCGTTAGGTTTAACTTTTCATTGAGGAAAATGGGGTAGGTGTTTTTACTAATGACGAAAACAAAAATTTTTACTTTTTGGGCCATTTTTTAATTTTTAAAATTCATTTTTTTGCCACCTTTTTTGGGCCCGACTAACACTGTTTTCTGTAAATATGTCACATTTTTGAGATTTTCAGGGTTATTGTTTTTTTTCATTCTTATTTTTTTTGGGGATATTTTTGTTTTGTTTTGTTTGGTTTTTTTTTATTTTTTGATTGTTTGTTTTGTTTTGTATTTTTTTGGGTTTTTTTTTAAATTTTTTTTGTTTTTGTTGTTATTTTTTTTTTTTTTTGCGGGGGGGGGGGGGGGGGGAGGGTTGGTCATGTTTACGTTTTTTCTTTTTTTTTTTTTCAATTTTTTTTTTGGTTTTAATGGATTTTTTCGTACTATCAAAAAAATATTGAGGGGAAAATAGCAAACCTTCTTTTTCGTCCAAATCTTAAACAGACGTTTGCAGACACAGCTCGGGACGAAAGACCCCTTTGATTTTCCCCTTTCTTTTTACCCTTCTTTTCCTGTTTTCCTTCTTTTTGTTTTTTTCCTCCATGCTTTGGTTTTTGGCTTTACTTTTCTCTGTGGTTTTGTTCTCCCCCCCTCCCTTGCGATAAATTTGTAAGTAATTCTCTCAAAAGTAGAAAGAAACAAGGCATTGACTTCTCCTTCCCAGACATTTAGGTTTTTTCCCCCAAAATTACCCCCCAAGTATCACCCCAAAAAAATACTTTTTTTTTATCACTCAGCATAATAGAAATAAAGTTCTTGCCATAGATAACTTCTTTAGAAAAACATGCTCTACAACACACTGATCATTTTCTTTAATTTATGAGTACAAGAACATTTGAATAAGAAATTTTTTTGGTTGTATCGTAAAAGAAGTGACGATTTTCCCCTAGTTGGTAAGGAGGGGGTAAACAAGTTTTTTTTATCGACCCAATAACACAACAAGATATGAAGTGATAGAAAAGTGCGAAGAAATAGAGAAAAAAAAAAATTTTCGCGGCGGTGGGGGGGTCTGAACCCGCGACCCTTTCTGGTACGCAACTCCGCCCGGCGGTGAGAGCGTGGCTCTCCGTGTGAGCTATCCCGAACACAAAATATTCGTTTTCAAAACCCCAAAATCATTTCTAGATCCCCCCCCCTCACCCACTTCTTGAGGGTCGCCCATTGTTCCCCCCATGCGAAAGTAAATTTTTACAGCAGTTAAGTTAATAGCCCAAAATTTCTCACACAAATATAAATAGAAACGTTGAGGGCATTGAGTTGCTCCGGTGTAGGGGTGAATTTTTTTTTCAGAAAAAAGGGGTGGGCAGGCACTTATGTTGGTAACAACAAGATTGAAGTGAGTAGAAAAATGCCAGAAGACAATAGAGAATAAAATTTTTTTTTGCGCGGTGGTGGGGGCTGAACCGCGACCTTTCTGGTACACAACTCCGCCCGCAGGTGAGAGCGTGGCTTACCGTGTGGCTTCCACGAACAAAAATATTTGTTTTCAAACCAAAGTCTTTTAGATCCCTCTCACCACTTTTGAGATCGCCGATTCGTTCCCACCATCGCGAAGTAATTTTGCCAGCAGTTAAGTTTAATACCCAATATTCTCTCACAAACAAAAAAATTTTTTATTCTCTATTGTCTTCTGGCACTTTTCTATCATTTATCTTGTTGTTCCAACATAAGTTGCCCCACTCATTTTTCTAAATTAAAAAAAAAACCCCTACCCCGGAGCATATAAGTTCAATCGTTTCTTTTTATATGTTTGTGATGAGATATTGGCTATTAATTTTTAACTGTGGTAAAAATTATTTTCGCGAGGTGGGGTGAACGAATCGGCGATCTCAAAAAAGTGGGTGAGAGAGGGGATCTAAAAATGATTTTGGGTTTGAAACAAAATTTTTTTTTGTGTTCGTGGAAGCCCCCACAGGGTAGAGCCACGCTCTCACCTGCCAGGCGGGTTGTCGTACAGAAAGGTGCGGGTTTCAAAAACCCCACCCCCGCCGCGAAAAAAAATGTTTTTCTCATTGTCTTCGGGCCTTTTCTCTCCTTCTTTCTTGTTGTTCCAACAAAAGTGCCAATAACACAAGGTTACGAGTTGTGTTATTCCCGATGAAAATAAAACGATTTTAAAATAAATACAAATTAAATAAAAAAAATTTGTTTTTCCACCCCTTAAGTATTTAGAAACCAAAATGGCATGGTATTAGTCTTCTTTCACCAAAAAGGGGGTTTCTTTTCCTTTGTTGAAGTCAATTTGACCCAAAAACTAAAAAACGTGGGATTTGTATTCTGCGCACCAAAGGAGTATTTAAATTCCCAAAACAGTTGTTTTTAACATTTTTTCCACCAATAAATGTGCGAAAATATTCTGCAATCGTTGAATATATTTTTTTTATTAAAACGCGTTCAAAGCATTATTAAACATGCGTATTTACTAGGATATGATAGGTTTTCCAATGAGGGGGGTGGAATAAATGGACGTATTTAAGGACAGTGGGCGATCCCGATTTTCCTTTTTTTAAAAATAATACGCTTCAACAGTCGTAAGTCATTCCCCTGTAATGCGCATGGAAAACTTAGATAAAATAATACGCTTCAACAGTCGAAACGTCATTTTCCTCGTAATGACGCATGGAAACTTAGTAATGGTCAAAGTATCGTAAAAATGGCGGCCCCCTTATGAAATATTTTCCCCGGCGAGCATAAAAAGTACCCAAAAGGGGGAAAAAAACAAAAATTTTATAATTGATCATGTTTTGACTAAAACATTTGATCCAAGGCATATGAAAAGTTTTGCCAGCTGAAGAATAGAAAGTACCATTTTCTTTGTTTTTGAACCCCGAGGCCCCGTTGTGGGCGACGTGAATCAATCGCTATTGAATTTTACATAGGGGCCAAAAGTGGGCGTTGCCCAACCCCCTGAAAGGGTTTCGACCGCAATTTGGTTCAGTAGTTGATGTCACGTCGCCAAACGGCGGCCATCTTGGTTCTAAACAAAGAAAATTTTACTTTTTATTCTTCAGGCTGGGTAGAACTTTTCTATGTCTTTTGATCAGAATTGTAAATCAAAAATGATTGATTTTAAAATTTTTCCCCTAGTTGAAGTAGTTGTATTTTTTTGTAGTAGTAGTAGTAGTAGGTAGTAGTAGTTTATTTATTTGTGTTTTTGGGTAGTAGTAGTGTAGTGTAAAATGTGGTAGTAGTAGTAGTAGTGTAGTATTTTAGTAGTAGTGGTAGAAAGTAGTAGTAGTAGTAGTAGTAGTATTTAGTATTTAAAATTTTGGTTTTAGTTGTAGTTTAATTGTAGTAGTAGAAAGGGTGTAGTAGTAGTAGTAGTTTTGTTGTAGTAGTAGTAGTAGTGGTAGTAGTAGTAGTAGGGTTGTATTTAATGGTAGTAGTAGTAGTGGTAGTTGTAGAGTGGTTTTAGTGGTAGTTTTTTGTTTTTTAGTGGTAGTAGTTTTGTAGGGTGGTTGTATTTGGGGTTGTATTTGGGGTAGTAGTAGTTTAGTAGTAGAAATTGTAGTAGTTAGTAGTTGTAGAAAGTAGTAGTATTTGGGGTAGTAGTGGTTGGGAGTAGTAGTAGTTTGGTAGTAATAGTAGTAGTAGTTGGAAAAGTAGTAGGGGTAGTATTTGGGGTAGTAGTGTAGTAGTAGTGAAATAGTAGTATTTAGTAGTAGTAGTAGTAGTTGGTAGTAGTAGTAGTAGTGGTAGTAGTAGAGTATAGTAGTAGTAGTATTTGGGGTAGTTTGTAGTAGTAGTTTTAGTAGTTTTGGGGGTAGTAGTTAGTAGTATTTGTAGTAGTAGTATTAGTAGTAGTGAAATAGTAGTAGTAGTTTGGGTTAGTATTTGGTATAGTAGTATTTGTAGTATTTATTTATTTTTTTAGTAGTATTATTTAGTAGTAGTAGTAGTAGTTGTAGTAGTAGAAGTAGTAGAAATTGTAGTATTTGGGTTAGTAGTAGTAGTAGTGGTAGTAGTTAGTAGTATTTGGGTAGTAGTAGTAGTAGTGTGTGTTAGAAGTAGTGTAGTATTTGTAGT
>NW_027628330.1:0-4286 GCF_034508935.2 Berghia stephanieae | reverse complement strand
TTTTTTCTGCAGTCCCCGCCTAAACAAAAAAAAAAGAAAAATGCGAAAGTTTTCCCCCAAACGCGGACTTTTTTTTTCCCGGCCAGCCGCGCTCTAAAAAAAAAAAAAAAAGGGGAAAAAGCAAAAGGTTTTCCCTCCCCACTGCGGACTTTTTTTTCTGCAGTCCGCGCTCTGAATCGAAAAAAAAAAGAAAAATGCGAAAGTATTCTCCCACTGCGGACTTTTAATTTCTGCAGTCCGCGCTCTGAATCGAAAAAAAAAAGAAAAATGCGAAGTATTCTCCCACTGCGGACTTTTTATTTCTGCAGTCCGCGCTCTGAATCGAAAAAAAAAGAAAAAATGCGAAAGTATTCTCCCACTGCGGACTTTATATTTCTGCAGTCCGCGCTCTGAATCAAAAAAAAAAGAAAAAATGCAAAAGTGAAATCTCCCACTGCGACTTTTTATTTTGCAGTCCGCGCTCTGAATCGAAAAAAAAAAAGATAAAATGCGAAAGTATTCTCCCACTGCGGACTTTATTTCTGCAGTCCCGCTCTGAATCGAAAAAAAAAGAAAAATGCGAAAGTATTCTCCACTGCGGACTTTTTATTTCTGCAGTCCCGCTCTGAACGAAAAAAAAAAGAAAATGCGAAAGTATTCTCCCACTGCGGACTTTTATTCTGCAGTCCGCGCTCTGAATCGAAAAAAAAAGAAAGAAAAATGGAAAGTATTCTCCCACTGCGGACTTTTAATTTCTGCAGTCCGCGCTCTGAATCGAAAAAAAAAAAGAAAAATGCGAAAGTATTCTCCACTGCGGACTTTTTATTTCTGCAGTCCGCGCTCTGAATCGAAAAAAAAAAAGAAAAAATGCGAAAGTATTCTCCACTGCGGACTTTTATTTCTGCAGTCCCGTCTCTGAAACGAAAAAAAAAGAAAAATGCAAAAGTATTTCCCACTGCGACTTTTATTCTGCAGTCCGCGCTCTGAATCGAAAAAAAAAAAAAATGCGAAAGTATTCTCCCACTGCGGACTTTATTATTCTGCAGTCCCGGCTCTGAAACGAAAAAAAAAAAAAAATGCGAAAGTATTCCCCACTGCGGACTTTTTATATCTGCGTCCGCGTTGAATCGAAAAAAAAAAAGAAAAATGCGAAAGTATTCTCCCTGCGGACTTTTATTTCTGCAGTCGCGCTCTGAATCGAATTTTTTTTTGAACAAAAAAAATGCGAATATCCCACGATTTTTTTCTCATCCGCTGAACAAAAAAAGAAATAATCTCCACTGATTTTCTGTCCCTCAAAAAAAAAAAAACAAACTATCCGCCTTTTTCTGCATCCCGCTCTGAAGAAAAAAAACAATTCCCACTGCGCTTTAATTGCCGCCTCCAAAAAGAAACGAAGATTCTCCTGCATTTTTCGTCGCCTCTGAATCAAAAAAAAAAGAAGTATCCCATCGACTTATTTCTGCACCGCCTGAACAAAAAAAGAAAATGCAAGTTCCACGCTTTTCTGCATCCGCGCTCTGACAAAAAAATCGAAAGATCTCCTGATTTAATTCCCTCGAAAAAAAGAAATGCAATATCCAGGGACAATTTCAGTCCCGTCTGAACAAAAAAAAAAAATGCAAAATTCTCCCGGACTTATTTGCATCGCCTAAAAAAAAAAATGGAAAGTATTCTCACGCACTTTTATTTCTGCATCCCTCTGTCGAAAAAATGAAGTATTCCCACTGGACTTTATTTCGCAGCCCGCCTGAATCAAAAAAAAGAAAAATGCAAATATTCCCCACTGCGGACTTTTTTTTCGCCGCTCTGAATCAAAAAAAAAAGAAAAATGCGAAATATTCTCCACTGCGGACTTTAATTTTGCAGTCCGCGCTCTGAATCGAAAAAAAAAAAGAAAAATGAAGTTTCTCCATCGGACTTTATTTTGCATCCGCTCTGAATCAAAAAAAAAAAATATGCGAAAGTATTCTCACTGCGATTTTATTTCGCAGTCCGCTCTGACGAAAAAAAAAAAAATGCAAAGTATCTCCACTGCGGATTTTATTCTGCAGTCCCTCTGAATCGAAAAAAAAAAGAAAAATGCGAAAATTCTCACTGCGGACTTTTTATTTTCATCCGCGCTCTGACGAAAAAAAAAAGAAAAATGCGAAAGTATTCTCCACTGCGGACTTTATTTGCAGTCCGCTTGAACGAAAAAAAAAAAAGAAAAATGCGAAATTATTCTCCATCGGACTTTATTTCAGTCGCGTCGAACGAAAAAAAAAAGAAAAAATGCGAAAGTATTCCACGCGCTTTTTATTTTGCAGTCGCATCTAATCGAAAAAAAAAAGATAAAATGCGAAGTATTCCACTGCGGACTTTTATTTCTGCAGCCGCTCTGAATCGAAAAAAAAAAAAAAAATGCGAAAGTATTCTCCCTGCGGACTTTTTATTTCTGCGTCCGCTCTGAACGAAAAAAAAAAAAGAAAAATGCGAAAGTATTCTCCCACTGCGGACTTTTTATTTCTGCAGTCCCGCTCTGAATCGAAAAAAAAAAAAAATCAAAGTATTCTCCCATGCGATTATCGCTTGAGAAAAAAAAAAAATCAATCCTCGATTTTTTGCATCCGCTGAAAAAAAAAAAAAAGCGAAGTATCAGCGACTTATTGTCGCGAAAAAAAAAGAAAATGCATATTCTCACTGCGACTTTTTATTTCTCTCCGTCTGACAAAAAAAAAAATGAATATCCCTGCGACTTTTGCATCCGCGCTTAAACGAAAAAAAAGAAAATGGAAGTATTTCCCACTGCGACTTTTATTTGCGTCGCGCTTGAAAAAAAAAGAAATCGAAGTTCTCCATGCGATTATTTGCGTCGGTTGAGAAAAAAAAAAAAAGCGAAGTATTCCACTGCGACTTTTTATTCTGCATCGCGCTCAATCGAAAAAAAAAAAAAATGCAAAGTATTCCACTGCGATTTTTTTTTGCAGTCGCTCTAAAAAAAAAAAAAAAAATGCGAAGTATTCTCACTGCGATTTTATTGCATGCGTCTGAATCGAAAAAAAGAAAATCGAAAGTATCTCCTCGACTTTTATTTGCAGTCCGCGTTACAAAAAAAAAAAAAAATGCGAAAGTATTCTCCACGCGGACTTTTATTTTGCAGTCGCGTCTGAACAAAAAAAAAAGAAAAATGCAAGTATTCTCCCTGCGACTTTTTATTCTGCAGTCGCGTTGAATCGAAAAAAAAAAAAAGAAAGTATTCTCACTCCGACTTTTATTCAGTGTAAAAAAAAACGATAGATTCTCCCATTTATTTGCGTAAAAAAAAAAAAATATTCTGGACTTTTATTTTCCCTTGAGAAAAAAAAGAAATGCATCTCGATTTTTTTTCAGTCCTTGACAAAAAAAAAAAAGAGTTCCGCGATTTATTGCGGCTAAAAAAATGCAAGATTTCTGCGTTTTCTGCGTCCCTCAAAAAAAAAAAAAAGAAGTTTCCTATTTATGTCTACAAAAAAAAAAATGGATATTTCATGCGACTTTTTTCCTTGAATCAAAAAAAAAAAAAGAATCTCCATGGGTTTTTTTTTGCAGTCGCTTGAACAAAAAAAAATGCGATATTCCCCATGCGACTTTTCTGCGTCGCCTCTGAAAAAAAAAAAAGAAATGCGAAAGTATTCTCCATGCGACTTCGATCGCGAAAAAAAAAAAAATAAATTGCATTTTCACTGCGCTTTGCTCGATGAAGAAAAAAAAAAGAATCGAATATTCTCCCACGCGCTATGCATCCGCAAAAAAAAATAAATCGAAATTTCCACGCGCTTTAATCAACACTAATCGAAAAAAAAAAAAAATGCGAAATATTCTCCTGCGCTTATCGATCGCAAAAAAAAAAAAAAATGCAAATTCCATGCGCTTATCACGCGCAAAGAAAAAAAAATACATGCGAAGTATTTCCCACTGATATATTGAGTCCCTCGAACAAAAAAAAGTATAAAAATATCATGCGATTTATTTCACTGCGCTTATCAAACGAAAAGAAAACGAAAAAAATCAACTGCGATTTTATCTTTATTCTCCCGCTCAACGAAAAAAAAAAAAAAATGCGAAATATTTCCACTGCGGACTTTTTATTCTGCATCCAGAAAAAAAAAAAAAAATAATGCGAAAGTATCTCACTTGACTTTATTCGCGCCTCGAAAAAAAAAAAAGAAAAATGCAAAGTATTCTCCCACTGCGACTTTTATTTCTGGTCCGCTCTAATCGAAAAAAAAAAAAAAAATCCAAGATTTCATTCGCATTCTGTCCATCAATAAAAAAAAAAAAAAAAA
>NW_027628329.1:0-4286 GCF_034508935.2 Berghia stephanieae | reverse complement strand
CATACCGAAAAGTCATGGGGTCGGGCGTTTTTTTTTTGGACTGACACTTTTGCAATGTGAATAAAAAAAAATTTTTTCCCCAAGGACTCAAATATGCGCCAGGCCCCCCCGGAAGGGGTTTGGAACCCAGGATCTTCCAAAACCCTTTTTTAAAAAACCCCGAGTGTAAAAAAAACCATAGCCCCCTAGCCCCCCTTTTCATACAGTATCACATTTCGGCATATTTTTTTCCCCTGACACTCTTGAAATAATTTATCCCAAAAAAACAAGGAAATTTTTGGGGGAAAAAAAAGCTGTTTATAAAATTAAAATTTAAATTAGAAAAAATTATAAAAAACTTTTAACAATCTATCAGATTACAAATTTTTAATGAGGGCCCCCAAAAAAAATTTTTTTGTAAAAAAAAACCCAAAAAAATAAAAATAAAATAAAAATAAATAAAATAATTATTAATAATGAGGGTAATAATAATAAAAAATTTTTAATAAACAGGGGGGTTTTAAAAAATCACGCATTTTTATCACGGTGTAAATGCTAAAATGGCACGTTAAAAATAAAAAAAAAAAATACAAAGTTATTAGTTTAAAATTTTATACCACAATGAAAATAAAAAGGGAAGCGTTTTAGTAATATGTTCAAAAATAATAATACATGACTTTTAAATAAGCATATTTTCATACGGGGGGTAAATGATCAATAAATAAAATTTGAAAAGGGTTTAAAAAAAAAAAAAAAGGTAGTGGCTTTAAAAAGGATTTGATTTTTCTATAAATAGATTTTGCTTTCTCTTTTTCCTTCTGGACAGGTCCATTCCACACAAGGGGCCAGTGTGAGTAAAGGACCGAGTGCCGGCGTAAAATTTATAATTATAATTATTTTCTAGAGTAAGCTTCGTTTTGTCAGTAGAGGATCGTAAATTCCTATTTGGTACATATATTTCTAACATGCTTTTAATGTAGTCAGATGCTTCATCATTTAGGCTTTTAAAACAATACAGAGCAATCTTAAAATGATTCCTTTTCTTAAAAGACAGTATTAATGGAGTTTTTAAATTACTAGAAATAAAACAGATGTGTAAATAAAATAATTGGTAGTATTATCGAAAAGAATGTAGTAAAATTGAAACACACACACATAAAACAACTCTCTCTCTCTCTCTCTCTCTCTCTCTCTCTCTCTCTCTCTCTCTCTCTCTCTCCTCTCTCTCTCTCTCCTCTCTCTCTCTCTTCCTCTCTTTCCCACTCTTCTCTCTCCCTCCCCTCTCTCTCTCTCTCTCTCTCTCTCTCTCTCTCTCTCTCTCTCTCTCTCTCTCTCTCTCTTTCTCTCTTCTCTTCCCTCTTTCTCTCTCCCCCTCTCTCTCTCTCTCTCTCTCTCTCTCTCTCTCTCTCTCTCTCTTCCAGATCATAAACAACAGAACAGACACACAATAAGATTTTTTTCTTTATTTTGTACTCCTCTTTAGGTCTTTTCAGTTAACTCATCGTTCAACTATCACCTTTGACAAAAACAGTAAGTTTTCTTTTGTTTTTCTTTTATTAATTTTTTATTTTTTAGCCCCACATAAATTTAAAAACCCAGCTTATTGACAGCTTCAAGAGAAGAAAACAAACGTCCCTTCTCATAGCCATATCCCTTCTTCATTGTCATTTTGTGCTCTCACTCTATCCTCTCTCTATCTCATACGCTTTCTCTGTGTTCTCAAAATAGTAATGGTACAGTCCAGCATTCTCGCAGCGTCGCGGTCGAATAATCACTTCATTTGGAAAACCAGGACAAATTTATAAGTTTTAAGGTGACAATAATTACACAAGTAGTATACAAATTATTTCACTTTTGACTAAGCTTTACCATTTGCCTGCTTGAAAACAAACTGTTGATTACTGTATAGAAAATAAAGGGAGTAAAATGACTCTTATAAAAGATACAACACAGAGTGAAACAAGGTTTCGGCCTTTGGCCTTCTTCAGGTAAACAAGAAAAGGAAATTTATTATAAATATATTTACATTTATGGTTAATTATGGTTAAAAAATTAAAGGTAAAAATGTGTGCTTGTGTGTGTGTGTGTGTGTGTGTGTGCGCATGCGTGCAAGGGAGGAGGAGAGAGAGAGACGAAATAAAACACATATCATTACACACGAATACATTGAGTATTAGGCAAGTTTTGTAGTTTAGTCCACTCCACTTTTGGTTAATCGCAACATTCCCAGGAACAGAATTAAATCTATACAACAGTCACTGGTTAATTGCAACAAACTTGGTTAATCGCAACAAATTTTCGACCTCAAATAGAGGAAAATTCAAGAATTTCATCCTAGGTGAAATCATGACAGGTTAAGGAATCGAGAGTGGACAGGGTTTTATGTTACAGTTGTGTGTCACACCCTATTAGAGACAAAGAGGGCAGCAATAAGGGTTTGTGCAATCATCTGTGAATATTAGAAAGGAGGCGAGGGGGCTGGGTATAAGTCTACACAATAGGTAGAAGATTATTCTTGTAAGGAGAGACTGACCGATGATATCCTTTCTTTGGGTTTGACAACCGTGCATTGTGACCAACGGGTTTGGTGAGAGCTTATTGTCTATCATCATGGCTAATCTCTTTGACTCTTACAACTGGTGAGAACAAAAGAGTGAAATTAAATCCAATCTGAATAAGATGTAGGCTTTCCTCAAAGCTGATTTTGCTTGTCAAAATCTATAAAGGGCTGCCATATGGTTTTTATTTCATCAAATTGCTCAGTTGTAGATGACTACAAACGATGTTCACTTCAATTGGTTAGAGTTTTACCATATTTGTGTAAAATGTTGCAATAGGTGGACATGAAACTCAACTTCGGTTTATTACAACTTTGGTTAATCGCAACATTCACAACAGCTGATCCCAGGGTGTTGCGATTATCCGGAGTGGAACTGTAATACCAAAATCTAGAGGTGCCTCAATGATTTTAAAAAATGTATAGAAAAATAAAGAGAGTAAAAAGTGACTCTTATAAAAAGACACAACACAATGTGAACAACGTTTCGACCTTTGGCCTTCTTCAGGTAAACAAGATAGGAAATATGTTTATTGTGGTTAAAACATTTAGGTAAAAATATAATTGTATGTGTGTTTTTGTGTGTGTGTGTGCAAGGGAAGGAGAGAGATGAAATAAAACACATATCATACTGAAGTGATTTGAGTGATAAGGTACATCAAGTACAACACAAGCCATTTTGGCGGTTTTCTAAAAACTCTTTATTTCCTGTTTATGTAAGGGACATAACTCAGTAATGATGATACCTTAGTTGTCATGGATATTAATGATTATTTCCCTTTAAACTATTACATCCCTCCTCCCTTAGTTTCTTTTATTCCCTTTTAGTAATCAAAACCATTAAAAGCAAATGTCTTTAAAGAGACTAACTTATAACAATCCATAGCCAACTATAATGTGACCTTGTTCAGTTGTGGTATAGTAATTAGATAAAGAATGAAATACAAAAGAAACAGTGCATAAAATACAACATGAAATTAAAGTTACTATCTAATACTAGTTGTACATATGATTATGGCCATAGCAATCAGATTAATCAAGCATGATATTCATTTACTAAATATCTAATTTCTCTGGCGCCTTAATCTTACGTGCTGATCTTCTAAGTGGTTGTTGAATTGGTGACTTCATAATCGTACTCTGACTACCAGTCTCAGTCCTCAATTCAAGTGATGGTGAGTAACCAGTTGCAGCGCCAGCTTCTGTTTCTAAGTTTCTTGGAATTGGAACCATTGTTTCTGGTTCATTGAGTTCAATTATAACAGGAACCTGAGGTCCTGGACTAGCCTGAACAGGTGGTGTAACTAGACCAGACTGTGGTTGGTTTCTGCGCATGTTTACCCTTATCTGATCTGCATGCCTACGGATGACTAACCCATCACAAGTTTTTACTTTGTATGATACTGGCCCAGTGCTTTGCACAATCTCTCCAGGTATCCATTTCTCACCTCTCCCAAGTTCTTCACATACACCCTGTCATTTATCTCAAACTCTATGTCAATGGCAGTTTTGATTATGACCCACCTTTGAATTCTGGGCGATGCCTGTTCTGGTATTGATTTATGTACTCCTGCAGCCCCAATAAGGTTTGTGGTCAGTAAAGATAGTGAAATGTCTGCCAAAAAGAAATTTGTGAAACTTTTTGACTCCAAAAATAATGCCTGCCCCTTCTCTGTCTAATTGGGAATATGATTTTTCAGCCCGATTCAGTGATCGACTACCCTCGCAATTGGCGCTCGCCGCTCTCATC
>NW_027628328.1:0-4287 GCF_034508935.2 Berghia stephanieae | reverse complement strand
GGGAAAAACTTTGTATTTGGCGGGGGGAAAAAAGGGGGGGGGGAAAAAAAAAAGATAAAAAAAAAAAAAAAAAAAAAAAGAGGAGAGGGGGGGAAAAAGGGGGGGGGGGGGGGGGGGGGGGGGGAAAAGGGGGGGGGGGGGGGGGGGGGGGGGGGGGGGGGGGGGGGGGGGGGGGGGGGGGGGGGGGGGGGGGGGGAGGGGGGGGGGGGGGAAAAGGGGGGGGGGGGGGGGGGGGGGGGGGGGGTTTTGGGGGGGGGGGGGGGGGGGGGGGGGGGGGGGGGGGGGGGGGGGGGGGGGGGGGGGGGGGGAAAAAAAAAAGGAAAAAGGGGGGGGGGGGGAAAAAAAAAGGGGGGAAAAAAAGGGAGGGGGGGAAAGAGAGGGAGGGGGAAAAAAAGGGGAGGGAAAAGGGGGAAAGAGAGGGGAGAGAGGGAGAGGGGAAGAGGGAAAAAGGAGGAAGAAAAAAGGGGGGGAGGGAAGGGGGGGCCCCCCCCCCCCCCCCCCCCCCCCCCCCGGGGGGGGGGAAAAAAAGGGGGGGGGGGGGGGGGGAAAAAAAAAGGGGGGGGGGGGGGGGGGGGGGAAAAAAAAAAAAAAGGGGGGGGGGGGGGGGGGGGGGGGGGGGGGAAAAAAAAAAGGGGGGGGGGGGGGGGGGGGGGGGGGGGGGGGGAAAATTAAAAAAAAAACACCCAAATTTTTTGTAAATATTACATTTTTGCCAAAAAAAAAAAAAAAAATTTAGATAAAAAAAATTTTTTTTGATTCCTTACTTTTTTTTAAAAACACTTTTATGGGTTATACTGAACCCCAAATTTTCATCACATACATACGAATTTCCTTTAAAGGTCGTGCATTTTTTTCCCCTGATCAAAAAATAATTAATTTCACTGCCTTTTTCCCGTTGCTTAGTTTTACATTGGGTACTGGGTGGGGGTCTGATTTGTCTTTCAATAGATTTTTTGGTTTGTCGTGGCCCCGGGGGAGTCCTAGGCTGGGAGGGGGGAAAAGTAAAAGTGTAATTCGTTTTGGAAGGTGAAAGGGGGCCCCCTTTTTTAATCTTCTTGCAAATCATCCTCTTTTATGTACTGTAATATTTTTTATTTGTTTTTTTTAATATATAGTTTTGAACTTTTGAGTGTATTCCCCGTTGATGGGGGGTTGTGCTTGTTTCTTAGGACTTTTAGTGATCTCAAATAAGCCATTCATTGTTTGCACGGGGTCTACATGTTCCCTATTTGAAACAGTCTCCTTCCTTTATGTTAAGAAAATTTAAAGGGGCAGACACCGGTGGGAACAAAAAAACTTAACAAGTGTGTAAAGTGCGGCATGTGGTCTTGAGGTATGACACTCGCTTCGGATCGGAGGGCCGGGTTCGAGCCTCGCTCGGCGCATAGTTGAGTCTTTGGAGAAGGCTCTTTACTCACATTCTCTCTCACTGCACGCAGGTGTAAAATGAGTACCTGGCCGTTAACAGCTTTGTCTCTGTCCGAAAAAAATTAGAACATTGCCTAACAGGCGTCATGTCCCGTCCTAAATGTTAAATGTTGCTGTTGGCCAGGGACCCCTTGTAAAGCGCTTTGAGCACATTAGTGGGTATTGCGCTATATAAAAGCTAAATTTAATTTAAAGATGCCAGACAAAGCAAGAAAGAAAAAGAAAATAATTTTTAAAAAACATCCCAAAAAATCTGTCTAGCTCGCGACTGTTTTTTTGGATGGTTTTGTTTTCTTGTATTTTTTCTTGTAGCTTTGCTGGCATCTTTCATACACACTTGTTCAGTTCTTTATCTTTCTTTCCCCTTCGTCATGCCCTTTCTCGGGTGATTTAATTTATACGATTTTGTGCACTTATAATGTCCATGTATCAATGTGATCTTCTCTTTTGTTTGTTTCAATTGGAATCAGTAGTCTGACGTCACGCCGCCGCGCAACGGCCGCCATCTTGGTTCTAAACAAAGAAAATCATTACTTTTTATTCTTCATGCTGGCTAGAACTTTTCATATGCCTTGTGATCAGAATGTGTAAAAGTCAAAACATCAAATTTATGGGGGTTTTTTCTCCTCTGGATACGCTTTTATGCTCGTCGGAGAAATATTTCATACGGGCGTCTGCCGTTCTCTTAGTTTAGAGCCAGTTTACTAAGTTACCATGCGTCATAACGAGGGAAATGATGTCACGACTGTTGAAGCGTATTAACTATTATATTTTTATGTTTTCAAAAACAACAGGCTGTTTAAAGTTGTTTTGACCTAGTAACCCTGAATGAATATGATGATATTAATCTAGATTTTTTACAATGTCTATTGTTTTTCAATGGGACCGACAGATAGCATGAAGATAACGTCACTCAGGTCTTTGTTATTGTTTTTTGCCACTCTACGTTTTATGAGTAATTCTCACTAAACTGCATTCTTCTTCTAGGTTCCATGCCTGGTCCAGGCTTCTGATACTGCATGAGGGTTCCTGAAAAAAAACGACCAAATTTCCTAGTTTTGTTGGGTCCTTTTAAACCCCGATGGCAATTTTATTTCTATCCAAATCACGATATCATAAAAGGACCAAATTTCTTATTTATGACTAGCTCACTAGCAACGTTTTTTTTTTACAATTACCCCGGGAAATATTTGCTACGGGTCTCAGGTATAAACTCATTTCGAGGGGAATTTTCGGGTTCTAGCCCTCTAGGGGCGCGTAGTTGATCCTTGGAAAGGCTCTTTACCAAATTCCCCACCGTACTCGGGTTAAAATATACCGGTCGTTAACACAGTCTCGCAAAAAAAAAAATCTCCAAAGGGCGTCATTCTCGACTCCATTTAAAATTTCGCGGTTTGGGGATCCTCGTAAAGCGTTTTAAAATACCTTTTTGAACAGTGTCACATTTACGTATTTTTTTTTAGGGTATTGAAATTTTTTTGTGTAAACATTTCAAAGTTTCTCGTTTCGGGGACTGTGCACCTAAAATGCTGTCCCAAAAATCGGGATTTTATAAATATGATCTATTTATAGTTCCTGTAAGGGCACTCAATCATAATACTCGTCTCGCTCACAAACAAACATACTTGGGGTAATCCGCGTCGGGGTTTCTGACGACTCTCTGCGGTTTTCCCAGGGACATATTTAAGTAGCTGGGGATAATTTGATCTTTGGGGAAATACGATTTTATTAGTTGGGCTTATCCGATTGAAATGGTAGGAAACAACAACAAAAACAAACAAACAAATAAAAACAACACACAAATAAATAAAAACAACACACAAAAAAAACAAAAACAAACAACAACACACAAAAAAGACAAAAGCAAAAAAATGTTTATTGCAATTGTAGTATATTGCGTAAGTGAAAGAAAAATCTACACGACGTACCCTTTTTTTGGGGCTGTAGCCCAAATTGTTATGGGGCCCCGTGTATAATGGAAACACATTGCTCCTCTCATTCTCATACCAATGCAAAATATGAAATATGTATTGTCCCTTACAACAAACAACAATGTTAAATCACGCCCTAATTGCCTTCACTTACAAAACTGCCAATCCATGCGCAAAACCCTTTAACTACACAAATGTTTTATAAGGGGTTCAAATTAACTCATTTTGTTTTTAATTATTATATTTTTCTTTATCACGATGACATGGAAAAGATAATAATAATGATAATAATTATCACCATTGTCGTGTCGAATTATTTTTCCCAAACAGTGAAAACAGCCAGCTTTTTTAATTGGGTTAACTGGTTAAAAATAAAACACACCTTTTTTTGTTTTGACGGACTGGGGACTAAATGAACAATAGGATATACAAAACATATAAATATATATATATAATTAATAATATATAAATATATAAAATAATATATATAAATATATAAAAATATTGTGGCGAACTCCCCAAAATAATTCCTCGTTTGTGTCAAAAGCGCGCGCGTGTTTGTGCATGCTTGCGGGTGGGGTGTGTTGTGTTGTGTGTGGGTTGGGGAGAAAGGGAAAAAAAGAGGAAGAGAGAGAGAGAGAGAGAAGAAGAAGAAAGAGAAGAGAGAGAGAAGAGGAGGATGTGTGTTGTGTTGTGTGTTGGGTGTGTTTGGGGTGGTGAGTGAGAGAATGAAAGTGAGAAAAACCCAATATAGAATAGAAAATTTAATGAAGGGGTTTTTTAATTGAGGATGGGGGGGGGGGGGGGGGGGGGGGGTGATGATGAATGGGCCTAAAGGGGGGGAGGGGGGGGGGGGGGGGGGGGGGGGGGGGGGGGGGGGGGGGGGGGGGGGGGGGGGGGGGGGGGGGGGGGGGGGGGGGGGGGGGGG
>NW_027628326.1:0-4284 GCF_034508935.2 Berghia stephanieae | reverse complement strand
AAAAAGGGTTTTGACAACTGTTAATTTAAAAAAAAACAAAAAAAAAAAAAAGTTTTAAGTAATTCATTATCATGGGGGGGACAATTATGTCTTTAATATCTTTTTAATTATCGATCTCGTTACCATTGTTATACCACATGTGATTCTCTCAAGCAGTTTTGAATCATATTATGTAGGATGTATAGGCAGACTCTTCAGATTACAGGATATAAAAGAGAGAGGATGTATATGATCTTTATTGCCGACAAGCATATATTTTCACTACGACAATAAAATACCATCACTCTGAAACAGAAGATCAATTACACAAAGTATGTATCCAGTCCTCTGGAAGAGTGGTTTTACACTTCAAATGAGATTGGAACCAGTTATTTTGGCACACACTTTCGTTCCCTAATAGTAATTAAAGTGATAAAAATGAAAGGAAAAATTGTAATATCGCCTAACAGGCAGCATGTCCCATCCTACAGGTTAAATGTGCTGTGACCAGGGACCCCTTGTAAAGCGCTTTGAGGACATTTTAGTGGATATTGCACTTATAAAGCTCAATTTTTAAACAAATTTTTAAGGAATACCAGTTTAGATCACTGAAACTAAAACTAAAATCAAGCGAATGCCTAACCTTGCCATGGTACAATGACCTCATTGGATCTCTAGCAATAGTGAAGAGGAACAAGGCAAATGGAAGACCAAATGCGATGAACGTGCAGCCAAAAAATTCCATCAAAGTCATTTTGAACAGGTTCTTGAGTCACTGACAATCTGAAAATTAAAAAGTGTAAAAACATCTTAAGACATTTTTATTGTAACATGTAAAAACATTTTAGCATTAAATGTAAACAATATAATTTTCAAGTTACAGTTAACTATCATTTCATCTCACACAATTTAGATTATTTTCATTAAGCTATTGTGAAGAGGACATGGTATTTCACGATTTAATCATCTGAAACTTGAAGAAAGCCTTTTAACTTAAACCATTAAACACGTGAATGATGAAGAATATAATGTATACACAGTGGGCCACCACTCAAATCATTTGTTGTCTGGGTAATTTTTTAAAAATTTGTTGATATTGAATTAACATTGTTTTTTTTTTATTTTTTCCCCATTTAAACACTTTTTAAAAATGCCCTTGTCCTCTACAATTGAGGAGAAAAAAAAATAACTACAAAAAATCCAATGTGACAATCTGGTTGCAAGTCAAAACAGTGTCATTAGTAAAATCTCCTTGCATGGTAGGGACCACACCCTTATGAGAGACCATTTTCATATTCCTTGAAAACACATTTAAGAAAAAAACGGGCAAGTTTCAAAAAGGTGTTTGTGAATAATCACAAGCCATTTGGGTCAAAACGTCTGTCAATATCATGGCCAAATTTTTAAAAATCATAGTAAATAAAATCAGATTCATCATAATTCAGGAGTCCGGATAGCCCAGTGGGTTGAGCACTCGATCACACACAAAAGACCAAGATACATCCCTGATGCAGTCGAGATTTTTTTTTCTGACCTTCCAGTCTACTCAGTAGTGAATGGTGGGTAACTGGGTCTGTTAGATCTGGTGGAAACTACTTTGCACTAGAAACTGCAATCATTCGTTTCAGGCTATATAACCTGGATAATCTCCGGCTATGGTCCTCAGTAGGATATTTTTTTTCATTATTATTGATATTAATTCAGTTATAGTTGTATGATTGAGTTGAAGTGAGTTATTGATACTGGGAGTGATGGACCATCTAAGTTTTCCTATTCTGTATAAGTTAAACAACTAACAACGGTCTACGCCGTAGACTCGGTCTGTGTTGATTCAGATCAATTTGCATTGGACAATATAAGTATAGTATCAAGTGGAGTAAATGAAATTGTCATGTCGTCATGCCATATAAAACCAACAAAAGCTCTGCTCGCGGTCCAGTCGGATTAATTTCCACTGAGAAGTGAGTCAGGCAAGTGTCTGAAAACAAGCATATATAATAGTATTAGCATGAATCATATCAATCTGTCAGGCAGCAGACAGTTGGTGAGAATAGCTGTGCATGTGCCCTGTCCTGAGATGACCCAACTTGGAAAAAAAAATTCCCCAAAAAACAATTGTGATTCAAGAACATCAGAATAATTTTCACTTCACACATAAACCAGTTACCTTCAAATATTTAAAACTCTCAATAGAATATTTATAATACTTATGCACTCCTTTACTTCCTCAACTAAGTGCACAAGACAATGATCAACGTAAGTAAACAGTAAAACAGTCAGTTGATCGAGTACTCTTCTTTTGGAGGTAATTTTATCAATGATGACTTCGAGACGCTCTCCGGTTATTGCAGAAATTCTTCTCTTCTTCTTCGTCTTCGTCGTCGTCGTCGTCGTCGTCGACATCGTCGTCTTCTTCTTCTTTTCTTCTTCTTCTTTTTTTTTTCTCCTCCTCCCCCCCCTCCCTCTCCCCCCTCCTCCTCTCCCCCTCCCCCCCCTCCTCCTCCTCTCCTTTTTCCCCTTTTCTTTTTCTTTTTCTTCTTTTTCCCTCTTTTTCTTCTTCTTTCTTCTTTCTTCTTTTTTTTCTTCTTCTTTTTCTTCTTCTTCTTCTTCTTCTTCTCTTTTCTTTTCTAAAAAAATTTTAAATAAACTAGGTTTTTGTTTTGGTAAGTTTTGTCTATGTCTCTATTTATTTTTGAAAAAAAAACAGCCGCTCCATTCATGCCGCAAAAAGATTTTTCCCCGGCTACCCTTGTATATAATCAAAGAAAGTAATAAAAAATGCCAAAAACAATAGAAATATTTTTTTTTTCGCGGCTGATGGGTTTAACTTGCGCCTTTTTGGTACGACAACTCCGCCGGGCCGGTGAGGTGTACCTACCGTATCCACAACCCAAAAAAAATTGTATAAACTCAGGTTTAATTATTAGAGCCTCTTCACCGACTACTGGGATCGCGGGTCAAAACCAAAAACCATCGCAAAGTTACTGCAGCATTTTAAGCTTCAACCAAAATTTTCCCAACACAAACATTAACATAAAAAAACTGAGACTTTGGGTATGCCCCCTATAGGGGGTGAATTTTTAATGCAGAAAATGATTAGCGGCATTTATTTTGGGTAACAACAAGAGATGAATGAATAAAAAAGGGCCCGAAGACAATAGAAATAATTTTTTTTTTTCGCGGCGGTGATGGGGTTTTGACCTCGCCTTTATTGGTAGACAATCCGGGCCGGTGAACGTGACTTCCTATGAGCTACCACGAATCAAAAAAAAATTCTTTGGGAAACCCGGGTCTTCATTTTGAGCTCTCCTCTCTCTCACCGACCCCGGGAGATCGCGGGTCCAACACAAAACCCATCGCGTAAAAATTGCCCTTTACACCTTAATAGTCTGATTATATGTTTTAGTGAGACAAATCACTCGACTCGCGGCTGAGTGAAGACTATCGATAGTTCGAAGATGACGTCACTCAGGTCTTTTGTTATTGTTGTTTTTTTTTGTTTTTTTTTTCCCATCCGCGTTTATGAGTAATGCTCACTGAACTTATTAACCGACTATAAAACGTTCATGGATACACACAGTTTTGTGTGTTGGCCAGTTATACTTCCCATGGCATGTTGTGAAATTTTTGGCAAGTGCATACTATCTATAACAAGGTAACACATGGTTTTGTGTGTCGCCCCTACGTTTTATTCCGGCTTAGCGGATGTTGAGCTTTACAAAATAAACCATAGATCTAGCATTTATTTTGTAATCAGTGTTAAATTTAATTTAATTGAATTGAGCTTTTATATAGCGCGAAATCCACTAAACGTGCTCAAAGCGCTTTAATGGGGCCCCTGGCCAACAGCAACACATAACATGTGGAACGAGGCATGAACGCAGTTAGGCGATATTACATTTTCGGACAGAGACAACGCTGTTAACGCATTAAAACTCTTAAGGGATATAAAACTGAGCTTTATTATAGCGCAATATCCTCTAAATGAGCTCAAAGCGCTTTACAAGGGGTCCCTGGTCAACAGCAAAATTTAACATGTAGGACGATATTACAATTTTTCTGACAAAGACACGCTGTTAATGGGCAGGTACTCATTTTACACCTGAGTGCGGTGGGGGAGAATGTGAGTTTAAAAAGCCTTTTCCAAGGACTCAACTATGCGCCGACGCGAGGCTCGAACCCAGGACCTTGCAATCCGGGCAGCGAGTGTCATACCACAAGAACACATAGCCGCACAATATACATGTGTGTGTGCGCGCGCAAATTCGTGTGTGTGTCGCCGCCCGCGGTGTAAAGGGGGATTTG
>NW_027628325.1:0-4290 GCF_034508935.2 Berghia stephanieae | reverse complement strand
AAAAAAAAAAAAAAAAAACCCAAAAAACAAAAAAAAAAAAAAAAAAAAAAAAAACAAAAAAAAAAAAAAAAAAACAAAAAAAAAAAAAAAAACAAAAACAAAAAAAACAAAAAAAAAACCCAAAAAAAAAACAAAAAACAAAAAAAAAAACCCAAAAAAAAACCCCAAAAGAAAAAAACCCAACTAAAAACAAAAAAAAAAAAAAACAAAAAAAAAAACAAAAAAAACCCAAAAAAACAAAAACAAAAAAAAAAAAAAACAAAAAAAAAAACAAAAAAAAAACCCCCAAAACCCCCCCAAAAAAAACAAAAACAAAAAAAAAAACAAAAAAACAAAAAAAAAAACAAAAAAAAAACAAAAAACAAAAAACCCCAAAAAAAAAACAAAAAAAAACAAAAAAAAAAAAAAAACAAAAAAAAAACCAAAAAAAACAAAAACTAAAAAACAAAAAACAAAAAAAAAACCCAAAACAAAAAAAAAAAAAAAAACCCCAAAAACAAAAAAAAAACAAAAAAAAAAAAAAAAAAACAAAAACAAAACATTCGGCGAAAATTACCATTCCTATTACTGGTTATCTGGTTACATATAACTTCACATATTACTATAGCCGAATTTAAACAAAACAGCATTAACACGATACGATCCGTGCTTCAAGGCTGTTGCTGCTCTCTTATCGCAAACAATTAAGCCAAGATACATTGCCAAAGGCCTAACACTGGGTACCAAATTGAAACTTCTTTCATGTTGTTGTTGTTGAATAAAAATAATTTTTAAAAGTCATTATTATGCCTGTAACCCTTAAACAGTTCCGTTTTTAAAATGTTTGCTAAAGGTTCGCTTTGTGCTGTTTAAAGACTGACCTTCCTTTAAAACCGCTTTGAGCACGTTCGGTGGATATTGCCCTATAAATAAATGATAAATGTTATTCTTTTTCTTTTCTTTTTTAAATCTATGTGATTTGCCGCTTTAAAATGCATTAAAATTGATATAGATAGTGTAGTTTAATTAGAATCGTGACTGAAATACTTTAGCACAAATTCAACCATTTTCAACCAATATTTGACTTTAAAAATCTGATTTCTGAGGAAAAAAGTTGACAGTTTGTCGCTTCCCTCCCCGCCAACAAAAAAAAAAAAAAAACCGGTATTGATAGTATGCGCTTAGCTAAGAAGCTCATAACAGTGCCATCCGGAAATACAACGGACCAACACACAAAACTGTGTAACTATGAACTTTTATAGTATGGATAATACAGTAAACTGAGAATTACTCATAAACGTGGATGGCAAAAAAACAATAACAAAGACCCGAGTGACGTCAACTTCATTCTATCTATAGACCAATCAGAGCTACATTATTAAGGGCAGTTCTGGTCAGAGAAAAAATCGAAGAGCGCATGTACTGAGAGTTTCGTCACAGCCCCGAAACATCATTCTCCCATTTCCTTCACAACACTGTCCACCCAGTTTCCTCTCACACCAACTGTCCAAAGATGAGCGAGGGCATCACAATGTCATAGTGACACGATCGTCCATTCATCGGGGGCCCCACCGACACTCTATAATGTAATAATATCAGTCTGCCTGACAGGCCAACCAACATCAACATATTGAATTACAATAATTAAAGACTGAACGTATAATTGTTTTCTTACAGCCCACATCAAACCCTCCTCCCTTCTCCTATCCCATCCCTCACCCCCACTTTCTTTGTATTTCTTTTTGTTCCTTTCTTTCTCAGAATGGTTACATTTCACATCAATTCAATAAGAATAAATTTGATATGAACCTGTTTTTTGTGGGGGGTTTTTCTTCGTTTTTGGTTTTTTGTTTTTGTTTGTTTGTTTGCTTGTTTTCTACTTTTTTTTCTTAACACGAATACAAAGCATGTTAGAGGGCTGTATATCGAGTCCTCAAAATAGGCAGAAGTAAGACGATCAAGTATCAAAACAACCTAGTTGGCAGTATATTTAAAAAAAAAATAAAATAAAAATAATAATAATAATAATAATAATAATATAATAATAATAATAATAATAATAATAATATAATAATAATAATAATAATAATAAAACTTTCTTCTCATCCTCAGCAGAAAAAGTATTTTAGCCTCGCACACGAGATTACCCCAGCGACAACCGCAGTGCGGCGTCGATGAGTGAATAACTTCCTAAAATTATTATCAATAAAACAATGCCGGTAAATAATGAAATTCAAAAAATAGTTTGAAGACTTCAAACAATTAAGATTAAATGAAATAAATGTATTTTTTAAAAATATAATAATAAAATACCTAATGAAAAAAATGAAGTATTGATTTTAGCCATTCATTTGATAGGGTGCACCTGATCTGTCCCGAGTTTGCTAATAAAATGTGGAAATGGAATGGTTATTATCTACCCCTCTCCCTAAATAATAACGCGTCATGATAATATGTTTGCAATAATAATTTGTGACGACAGATTATAAATCGTTAAATTTCACTAAAAAATTAGATTCCTTACAAAGAAGTATCATTTAATTATCTTTGAACAGGTTTTTTTTTATTCAAAGCTGGCGAAATAAAAATTCATCGAGTGGCAGAATAAAAGAATACTTACCCTCTTGCTTTTTGGACTTCGAACTTTGTTCCAACACGCACTCTTAAGCTCGTGCAGCGGTTGGGAACACGTCCGGAATTCCAAAAATAAAAATCCAAGAGTGTAAGAATCGTATATTATTCTCGCCATTAACATCTTCATCATTATAACCCCCCCCCCCCCCACCCCATTTGTTGTTATGAAGCACACAATAATAAGCATGTACTAACTACCTACAATGCAAGTCACGAACAGGTTGCCTTTGAATCGGGCAACGATCCGTCACCATTCTGCACAGGGCCGACTTCGATGCTTTACGTTGTCGCTTGTCAGCTCATAATGGATGGCGTACTTTTGTCGATGAATCCAAGGAGTGCGGCGCAAACACCATAAAAAAAGAGCAAAATTGTGTGACCCATCGCCTCAAAACGGGATTGTAATGGGGGGGGGGGGGGGGTCTTTCATCATGGATGGCGGTATTTTTGTCGATGGAATCCATGGAGTGCAACGTACACACCATAAAGAAGAGATAATTGTGTGACCCATCGCCTCAAAACGGGATTGTGTTGGGGTGGACTTTCATAATGGATGGCGGTACTTTGTCGATGGAATCCAAGGAGTGCAACGTACACACCAAAAAAAAAAAAAAAGAGCACAAATTGTGTGACCCATCCCCTCAAATCGGATTGTGTTGGCGTGGTCTTTAATAATGGATGGCGTACTTTTGTGGATGGAATCCAAGAAGTGCAACGTACACACCATAAAAAAAGCACAAATTGTGTGACCCATCGTCTCAAAACGGGATTGTGTTGGGGTGGTCTTTAGATGGAGAAAAACAAAAAAACAAATTGAATTCCAAGCCAAAAATGTGAGGCCTGAATTAAGTCTTTCAGACTGATTGACGAGGGTGAATATAGATCTGTGCGTCTCCGTTGTTTTGTGGTGACCTCGTCTTCGAATCGGTTAGTCCTTGGTGCGAGTCCGCTCTGAGCGTTGAGTCTTTGAAAAAGGCTATTTACTCACATTCTCTCACCGTACTCAAGTGTAAGATAAATAGCTTGTCGCTAAAAGTGCGGGGAAAAAATTGTAATATCGCCTAACAGGCGTCAAGTCTCGTCTTACATGTTATATGTTGATGGTGGCGAGGGACCCCAATGTTAGCGCTTTGAGCACGTATAATGCATATTGCGCTATATAAAAGCTCAATATTTTTTGTTTGCATTTTTGAAAAAGATGACTAAAACAAAACTTTACATACAATAGTAATTTTTACTTTCTTTTTTTTTGGTCTTTCTTTTTTTTTCGACAACAGCTGCTGATTCATCCCGGATATTACCGTTTTGAGGCTACATATATATATATATATATATATATATATATATATATATATATTTATATATATATATATATATATATATATATTTCTGATTACAAGACAGGCCTCTATGTTATTAATGTTATGTCCTTATTTGACTACGTGTTGGAAGGTGCAATAAAGTCATTAAACAGTCGCCAGAAACCCCGTCATAACAAACTTACTTGGTTTATACCAGCTTGACATGTGTTATGGATACATGCATAATCGGGGAATATAGACTGTATTAATTTAAAACGGTAAAACACATAATATCTTGCAAAAAGTGATTTATATATTTTTCTGAACGTATGAAGCAATGAACGGTTGATAGGGGAATTGTAAAGAAGGGTCTGGA
>NW_027628324.1:0-4291 GCF_034508935.2 Berghia stephanieae | reverse complement strand
TATAAAACATAAAAAAAACATTGAGACTTGGGGATATGCTCCGGTGTATGGGGTGAATTTTTAATTTCAAAAAAAGGAGTGGAGCAGGCACTTATTTGGTAAAACAAATATAAAGTGATAGAAAAGTGCAAAGACAATAAAAAAAAATTTTTTTTTTTTTTTTTTTTTTTTTTTTCGCGGCGGGGTGGGGTTTGAACCTGCGCCCTTTTTGGTAACAATCGCCTGGCAGGTGAGAGGGGGCCCTTACCTGTGAGCTATCCACGAAAAAAAAATATTCGTTTAAAACCCCAAAAGTCATTTTTTAATCCCTCTCTCACCCAACCCCTTTAGATCGCCGATTCGTTTACCACCATCGCGAAGTAAATTTTACCCGCAGTTAGCTTAATAGCCAAAATTTTTCAAAAACATATAACATAAAAAAATTGAGACATTGAGTAGTCCGGTGTATGGGGGAATTTTTAATTCGAAAAGTGAGTGGACAGGCATTATTTGGTAACAAAAAGATATGAAGTGAGTAGAAAAGTGCCAGAAGACAATAAAATATTGACACATTTATGATTATAAAATTTAGCAATGAGAGTCTTTACAATTGGTTGTTTTGTGTGTGGTATGTTACATCCGGATGGCGGATGTGAGTATTTTTCCTAAACGATTGTTTTTCAATCAGATGACGTCAATTGAATGCACAAAAATCGACGAATGTCGAATTCCACGACTTAAACCGCGTTCCTTTGTATTCCGGAAAGAATTTTTACGTTGAAAAAAATCAATAATTGGAAGGCCTGTGCCTTCTGTCAACGAAAATAATATAACAATAACATAGGCTATTCAAAATCTAAATTATCACTTATCAGTGCAAAATATACCCACGAACACCTTTTAAAATGTTTATGACTATTTCAAAATTTATTAAAATTTGTCAATGTCCAATAAAATATTTTTTAAAAATTCCTTGGTCATGTGATCTTACCGCCCATCTGTATCATGTAAAGAATTTATTTAAAAAATATTATTACAACTATGGGGTACCGATAGGTCCCCATTTTAGATCTGATAATGGGAAAAATAAAGAAAAATATAAATATTAACAGATAGTATCTGCTTTAATTGTTTGTGTTTTTAAAACCGTTTAAACTGCACATGCTTTTCGTTCTCGTTTTGGTTTTAAGGGATTTGTCATTTTTCTGGACGAATGTAAGCTTCGTTTATTTTACTTTTTACACGCCACACCAAATCAGACTGTAAATTTTCGACTTACTGCATTCTACAATGGGCATGATTTCCCTAACCAGTTTCTAAAAACTTTTTAAAAAAGTCTTCCTCAGTCACCCTCTCGTTCGCGGCTTCTATTTCTCGCGAAAAAACACATCAATTCAGGTCTGGCAAGGTTTTTAAATCACGCGTGATTGACGTCCACGCCGCCGCTTGATTGATGGGGCAGGTCAAAGGTGACGGCAGGGTGACTGCCAGTTAATTTCCCCGTCGCCTCTTGATTGGCGAAACGAGGTCTACGGCAGACGTCAATCATTTTCTTTTGTGTTTGTTATTCTCACGTCAAAAGTGCGGAGATCAACCAATCAGTACGTTGGAAAAGGGTTCCCCAACTTCACCCCTCCCCTTCCTGACTCCCCTCCTCCTACTTCACCCTTCCCCCTCTCTCACTCGCGTCTTTCACTCTCCCCGTCACCACCATCCACTTTCATTGGGGGGCGCAAAACCCCGAAAAATGACGGGAAAGATATCACCACCCCAATTGCGTTTTCGACCCTTTTGTTGCTCATGTTGTCGTTGTCAAATTGCGGACGTAAGGACGAGTGGGGGGCTTTTATTCACTACACTTTAGCACGGAAAACGGGCGCTGGCATTGAGTTTGATTGACAGCCGCTTGCTGCGAGAGGTTGTTGGTTGCCTTTAGGGTACGGGCAACACGAACACATGCAGTCATCACCCCTCTCTTATTTACAACAGCGTGGCGGACAGTGTTTCAGATCAACTTTACGCTCAGTTTTGTTCTCCCCGCGTCCCTCGATAGTCTTCAGAACGTAAACGGACGCAAAAAGTACAACACCGAATTCTGTACTAAGTTCACTTGCATCATTTTTCTCCTGTACGAATTTTAACGTTGTTGCGTGCTTTTTCATTTTGGATTTATTGTCATTTTTTTTTAATGAAATTATTCTGAACATATTTTGGTTTTTTAAAAAACGGATATTTTTTACTCTTCCCAAACAGTTTGATTTTATTGTTAAATTTTCACTTGGATATTTTGAGAAGTACCACTTTTTTTATTCTAAGAATTTGGAGTACGTTATTATAATTCATTCCAACAGAAAGTAAAGTGACTACCGTTACAGCCAATGCAGCATTGCCATTGTAACTGTTACGGACTGATAAAATTTGGGTATTTTATAAGTACCTCATTACATTGGTTTTCCTTCTAATTGTCAATAGATAAACACAACAAAAAAAAAAAAACACGATACCCTGACATCCACCTCTTCAGGCCTGACATGCTGACGTCGGCGTTAGCCAGTACCCCAACCCGGAATTATCTGCAACCCCTTCCCAAACCCCGGTATGTCTCGAGGTTTAAATCACATTCGTTTTAACATGTTGAACTCAATTCTATTTTTTTTTTCTTTTTTTTTTTTAATTAAAAAAATTCCTTAGCTTTAATAGTAAACATGGCATCAGTCGGAATTTAGTGAATCATGTTTAATTCAGACCCGCCTAATACTACCAAATATTGTTTGATTTACGAAATTTTGGCCCCCAACTTCATAAAATCATCTCTAGTCATTAAAATTATTTAAAATTAATGTTTATACCCGACTTCATAATTTCAAGAATTTCGATGTTTTTAAATCCTTGTGATGAGTTATTTTTTGTTACTATAGAGACTGCTTTTTTTTCATTTTCCCAAAAACTACGAATTTTTAAATGTTCAAGCAGGTCTGATAATGTCTTGATATTTCTAGAATCTTTCCTTTTGTATACACACGGAAGGGCTCGGAGGCTTGTTTTATGGAAATGGTATTCACTATGGTACAATATCGTCGTCATCCATTTACATTCTAATCTAACTTATCTTTGTTTGGGCAAAATGACGTGATTGTAGGGTTTTCTTTAGGAGCACTTTAATCTCCCCCAATAAAGGTCATGGTTTAAAAAACAAGACTAGGTATGTACACATGCAATGATCTGCTCTGTTTTTTTTTAAAACCCCTTCCCAAAAGCCCCCTTTCCCAAATTACTACTCTTGCTAACTAGGTTTGAGTTGTTTTTTCAATTTAAATACTTGAACCAAAATTTTTTCTTTCTTTTTTATGTTTTTCGAAATTATTTTTTTAGGCCCCCCTACAATAAGACTTTTTCTATAGCGTCAGTCCTCTTTTGAAGTGTTTGTTTTTTTAAAAACATTTTTTCTCTTTTTACTTTTTCCAAAAGTTACGATATTTAAAAATATACATAGGGAAAGGGCCTCTTCGGAAGGTGTCATTTAGTTTATTTACTGATTTATTGGCCATCGAGAGTTTTTTTGGTAAGAAAAACTTTCCGAGATTTTAGTTTTTTGATTATGACTTGTACGTGTCAGATTCAAATTTTACAGATTTCCCCCACAATCATCCCCTGCAGTCGGAATTAAAACTATTTAAAGAAGTGCTAATCTTAAAAGCTTAAAATTTTAAATCTAAAAGCTTTTAATCGAATATAAGATCTGTGTTAAGTGACCCGTGTTAGGTTTAAACCTTTTTGGTAAATTAAACGTCGATTTGAACAAAAGTTTTTGGCCGAAATGAAAAAAAAAAAAAAAGATTTTTTTTGTACGACAACCTTCAAAAGTAGTTTTATCAATTACCCTTTGATAGTTTGTATACAAATCCCCAAACCTTTCAATCTCCAATAGCCGCGATCCTAACAAAGGAACGTGGATAAATCGAGAACCCCCATCGTGGATGAAAAAAATAAATCCGGCCATCCTAGCCTACTTACCACCCCCTGGCTACAGGAGGGGACTTTTTTTTAATAGGAGACCTGTTCAAAATTAAAAACGCCCACAATTCTACTTGTCCATACATGGATAAAGTGTCGGGGGTTCTTTAGATTTTGACAGATTTTGTTTAGCAGTTTGAAAAAAAAATTGTATTTTTTTATCCCGGCAACCAAGCCCCCCCCCATCAAACATAAAACAAAAGGTTAATAAAACGAGGACTCGTACCCCCCCCCCTAAAATAAAAAATTTTTCTTTTTTTGTGGTTATTTTTTGTTGTATTGTGCTGGTTTCTATTTT
>NW_027628323.1:0-4292 GCF_034508935.2 Berghia stephanieae | reverse complement strand
CAAAAATTTTCACACGTCTGCCGTACGCCCTCTGTTTCAACCCCCACATTTTTTAAAACAATTATTTTGTTTTAAAATTTTCTTGTAAAAATTCTGAACCGGGTTTTTTAACCCCCAGTTTTAGCGTTTTGCAAAATTGGTGTCATTTTAATCCATGTATTTGAATGACGATTTTTGGTCCAAAAAAAAAAAAAGAAATTAAAAAAAAAATTTTTTCAGGGCTTAAGGTTTATTACGACCCTTTAAAGTGTTTAAAAGGCGCGAAAAGCTTTATTTCAATCTCCCCGCTGTACAGTCAGTACATTTGTAAATTCATTTTTGTGTAAAAATAGTGCAATGTACATATTTTGTGACCTAAGCTTACGAAAATGGATGGGTTGGAATTTCCTCCAGTGGAATCCTGGGGGGGTTTTACCTCCATTGGGCGGGGGAGGTACATTCTTGTTTTCTATCCCCTAGTCTGTTTTTCCAACTGCTTTCTGTCTTTGTCTTGGAATGGTTGTTTGGGTTTTGTCCTGGGGGGGAAAAACGTCAAATGCATAGTTATTTTTTTGGGAAAAATGATATTTTTTCCGTAAATATCTCTTGTTATTTGTATTATTATTTTGTTATAATTTAAATGAAAGCATTTGTGTATTCCTCTTTTGTGGGGGCGTGCTTGTGTCCAATTTGAGACTTATTGGTGATCTCAAACTTAGTAATTGGGGTTTTTACTCTTGGAATCTAATTGACCCCTTTAGTTTCAGTCCCTTTGTCTTCTTTTTTTTGGATCTTTTTTGTAATTCTAGAACTTTTTCGATCCCATTTTCTTCCTTTTTACGGGCGCTGTAACTAATGTGTTGCAAGCGCCGTAAAAAACCCTTTTTTTTAAAAAGAAAGAAGGGTCTTTTACCCCCAAAATGATTTGTTCATATTTGGCTAGTGGTATGAACTCCTTTGGGATCGGAAGGCCCGGATTTTGTCCTTCCCTGGTGGGATCCCCTGGCGGAGAGGGAAACAGTCAAAGAAAATTGGGTTTTGGGGATGTTTTTTTTCCCTTGTTCATATCTTGTTATGCATGTATTTTTTTTTTGTTTATGTATTATATATGTTGGAACATTTAAAAGGGTATTCCTCAAAATAGGGCCCTGGTTTTGTCTCTGGTGAACTTTTAGGTGATTCAAAAAATACAGATAGGTGCTTTGGAATGCCCTTTTCCTTTTGAACCAATTCCCCTGTTTCTCCCTTTTATTTTGGGTGCTTTTAATTGAAATTTAGAGCTTTTTACTATTTCCCATTTTCCCCTTTTTCCTTATTGGCCCAATCCCCCCCTTTTTAAAAAAAAAAAAAACAAAAAAAAAACCCCCTAGTCCCCAATGGTTCCCGTGCCTTTGGCCCACACTTTTTTTCCCCTTTTGCTTTATATGTATTTATTTTTGATTTTCGGGACCCACACAACACACACAAACACACAAAAAAGACATAGGGAGGGGTTTTTATTTTAAAATTTATTTTTGCTTGCTCCCCCCTTCCCCCCCCCTTTGGAGTGTTTTTTTAAAACATCTTTTTTTGACTGTGCGGGTCTTTGACCCCCCAGGGAGCATGAGGTCACGGAATGGAATTACTTATGTTTAGCCGGATCCTTTGACGGGAAAAAAAAACAGTCAAATGTTTTTTTTTATATATTTAGTTTTGGAGTTATTTTTTCCCCCCTTGAAAAATCACTTCTGTTAGTATTACTTTTTTTTTTTACCATGAGTGTATTTTCTCTGTGGGGCCCTGTGCTTGTGTCCGTGTGGCCTTTTTTTAAAATTTTTAAAAATTTTTTTTAGGAAAACTAAAATCTAAACTCAGACATGTATTGTACCGGAATTAAAAATTTTTTTATTTGTCCCTTCCCTTTTTTCTTTTTATTTGGTCTTTTTGTAATTTTAAAAAATTTTTTTTGGGGGGGTTCCCCTTTTTTTCCCTTTTTACGTCGTTTTGAAATTGACCATGTGCAAAACGCCATAAAACCCTTAAAAAACAAACAAAATCCCTCCTTTTTAAACCCCCCCCCATATTACCACCCCCCTCCAATTTTTGTCATGGATTTAAATTTTTTATTATTTTAGTCATTGACCTTGTTTTTTTAAACGGTGAAAAAAACCAAGGAAAAGCAGTTCTTTTTTAAGTCCTCGATGGCAGTTTTTCTTTTATGTAAAAAACACATCCCCTTTTTTATTAACCCTAATGTTTTTGTTTTGTTACATAATCCCGACCTTCAGTGGAAATTCCAAAAATAATTTTTGATCCGCTTAAAATAAAGTTGGTCCACCGTTAAAAAGTTGCCCCTTTAATGCCCGTTTGACCAAAGGATATAATAAATTTCGATCATCACAGGATGGGAAAAAAAACGGGGGTTTAAAACGCAACGATATGATAGGAAAATGGAAAAAAATTTTATTTTTTTTTTTATTGTTTTTTGTTTAAATTCGGCGTTTAAAAGAAAAAAAGGGCCCATTCTTCTCAAAAAAACATTTTTTTAATCAAAACTTCAATTTCTTTTGGTTTCGCCCAAAAAGGGGGTTTGAAATAGCTTATTTGTATTTTTATTTTTTATTTTTATTTTATTATTTTTATTATTTTTAATTTAATTTTTATTATTATTATTGTTATTGTTTTAATTATTGTTATTTTTTTTATTATTATTTTTTTATTTTTTTATTGTTATTTTTTTTTATTTTAAAATTTTTTTTTTATTTTATTATTATTTTTTTATTTTATTAATTAATGTTAAAAAATTCATTGTTTCAACCGAAAAATAAAAAGGGTTCCAGAAGTTTACCCTGATTTTTATAATATATTCATAGTCTTGTTCCGTCTTCCCCCTAAGGACGAATGCTTTGTGATTCAGTTTAAAAGGGTTTGCAACTTTAGCGATTGTTAAAGTTCAAAAAAATTATTAAAAAAGCAATAAATAGAAGGTAGCTAGTTTTCAGTGTGGGGTAAACCCCCCATAGAGTTACACCCTTTTTTTTCTTTTCGAAATAGGGAAACCCCAATCTTTTTCCATGCTGAAATTTTTTGATCGGAGCTGTTGTAAAACCAACCCTTTTTTTGTCGATCATAAACCCTGATTTTCCGGTCCAGGGGATGGATAGTGGGGGTATTAGATAAACCTTTTGGTATTGAAAACTATAAATAAACAGGAAAAGAAAGCTTTGGGTACCGCCCCCCCCCCCCCCCCCCCCCCCCCCCCCCCCCCCTTTTTTTTTTTTTTTTTTTTTTTTAAATTTTTTAGCGAGGTGACATGCCGATGTGGGGGGGGAACCCGAAAAGGGTTTAACAAGTGTTACATATTGAGCGTGAGGATGATAATGTTTTTTGGGTGGTACGTTGTGTTGATGAAAAAAGATAAAAGAAAAAATAATGAAAAAAATATTAAGAATAAATGTTGTTTGTAGCTTTTGGTGTTTGGTGTTGATGAAGGTTTTAAAATTTAGTAATAATAAAATAATTAGATAATTTGGGATAGCGTTGATGTGATAAATAAAAAGTAGAAATAATGAAAATAGTAATAAGATAACTAAAAATGAGATGATTTTTTTTCGATAATAAAAAAGTAATACGTTTATTTTTTAAAAGCCCCAATTTCCCAAAAAAAAAAAGAAAAAAAAAATAATCTCCCCTTAATTACAATTATTATTTAAAAAAAATTTAATAAAAACCTATTTTTCACCATATGATTTTCTACAAATTAAGATTTTTTAACTCACCAAACCTAAAGATTTTTTTTTGTTTTTAAAAAGGGGGGGAAAAAAAAATATTTTAAAAAGAATGACAAAGATAGTTTTTTTTCAACAGCAAAAACTAAAAACATTAGCTTGTATTTGCCTTTAATTTGTTCTAAAAATGGGGTTTTTTAAAACAAAAGGGTAAAAATTGATTGGGGTGTGGTTTGGGGAGTTAAAGAAAAATTTACTTTAGATTTTCAAGCCGAGTTTATAGTAAAATTTTAGGGAAAAAAGTTTTGACACCAAAATTTTTTTTAAAAACCCCACACCCCACACCCCCACCGCAGCACGCCCTCGGCTTCCTTCCACAAAGTCCGCACGCAGCACCTAATTTTTTGGACTTAAACTCTCAGTTTTTTACGGATTTTTTTAGAGAAAACCAGATGGTTGTGAGTATTGATTTTTTTACGCCGAAAAGGGCAAAATTAAATGAGATGAAAAATATTTCCGTTTAAAACCAAAAACCCAGATGGTTTCCCATATTACTAATATTACAAAGGCAACAGAAAAGGGAAAAACCCCCAAAAAAACTGCCCG
>NW_027628322.1:12500-18015 GCF_034508935.2 Berghia stephanieae | reverse complement strand
TATTGTTATTTTTTATTATGATTAATAAATATTTTTTAAAAACCCCCAACTTCTTTTTCAAAAACAGCTTCAACTTTCTTTGAAAACTTTTTAAATACTTTTCACAATTTTTGTTCACTAAAAGTTTAAAGTCCTTTTAGCTCGTTGTTTTTCGGGCTTTTTTGTCACCCCCTTTTCCCGGGTTGCCATTGTTAAGAGGTAAATTCTAAAATTTAAAGGGAAAATTTTTGTATTCTGACATTTTTAAAAAAAGATTTTGATATTGTCAAATGACGTTTTTTAAATAGTTTGACTTCGGGTTTAAAAGTTTTGGGCCCTTTAAAAATTTGGGAAAACTAAAAAAACAAATTTTCGATAAGATTTAAAGGACTTTTTTACATGGGGGGGTTTAGTTTTTCCAAAAACATGATAGTAAAAATATAGTTTGAACATGAAATTGACAAAGGAAAAATAGAGGTCTCCTATCTTGAATTAAAAAGTCAAAAGACGGGAAATCCCAGAACATTATTATTATTATTATTATTATTATTATTATTTATTAACAATGGCCTGCTGTTGGCAGTCCAGTACAATATTCTCACATACAATCATGAGATAACACTGTCAAGCGTATTTTGCTTGTCTTCATCTCAAGTTTCTATTTTGATTAAATATACATTTCTGTATTCTGTTGCTAAAACATTTGTCAACGAAAATGTAAAATCTAGGATTTCACTTCCAACAATGCAAAAATGCCCACAAACACCTTTAAGAGTAAATTTAACTATTCAGAACGTGTAAGAATGTTTCTAAATCCTGTAAAATATCCTTTAAATATCCTTTTTTGTTTCATGGTCATGAGACTTTGGCCCCAATATATCTAGATTATATTATCATCATCATTATAATTATTACTATTGTTATTATTATTATGATTAATGAATATTTTTCAAAAACCCACTTCTTTTTCAAAAACATGCTTCAACTTTCTTTGCAACTTTTTGATACTTCACAACTTTTGTTCACTAAAAGATTAGTCCTTTTAGCTCGTTGATTCGGCTCTTGTCAGCCATTTCTGGTTGACATGTTAAGAGGTAAATTCTCAAATTAAGCAATTCTGTATTCTGACATTCTTAAAAACGATTTTGATATTGTCACATGACGTTTTTAAATAGTTTGACTTCTGCTTAAAAGTATTGGCCTTGAAAATTGGACTAAAAACAAATTTCGATAAGACTAAGACTGTGTACATGAGGGTAGATCCAAAACATGATAGTGAAATATAGATGAACATGTAATTGACGAGGTAATAGAGGTCTCCTATCTTGAATTCAAAGTCAAAAGACAGGAATGCAGAACAAAACATCAAGCACAGAATCCAAAAGGAAAACCAGGCTTTCGGCTTGTTGAAAAACAGTGTATTTCATTCTCAATTCTGATTGTATTTCTCAGAAAGCTATTGAGGTAAAAATTTATAAATTTTTGGATTATTATAACTATTTAAATCATGGATACATTTTAATTATACTTAATGCAACGATAGACAATTAATTGAAGAATAGCTCTGCCAAATCTCATCAAAATTGATACACTCGCTCATTATTTTATTTTACTCGCCTTCAACCCCAAGTTGACTGCAAAACTCAAACTTTCCCGAAAACCGCGAGACGCCCGTTTTAAGGCAGCAGTGAGATCACAGATTCTCTCTGTAAAGCAGACTAAAATTTTCACAGAAAAATATAAATAACTTTGGAACTGTTAGTCATAGAGAAACAAATAAGGTATCAAATTTTATGGGGGTTTTGTCAATTGTTTCTTCTTGTGTGTTTGTGACCTTGTAATTGGCTATAAAAGTTCAGTCTCTCTCTCTCTCTCTCTCTTTGCTCGTTTGATTTGTGAATACTGACTATCATTTCTCCTGCTACGGATTGACATTTCCTAGACCAAGGCATGTGTGCTTAAGGTATTTTGCGTGTAGGGAACCTTGCCTGAGATAGCCAGTAGATTTATGCTATTGAGATGCCCATTCATATATATGTGTAATATAGAGGTATAGACGCAGTCTAAGTCTAGATATGTCTTTGGAGATTCCCACTTAGATAGAGGTGGCAATGCCCATTTTGACTTCTTAATGGAGACCCCACCACACACACACCTCGGTGGCGACTGCCCACTTCGCTGGAGATTTTATTATTTTTTTTATTACCATCGCGAATAAGGTCTTAAAAACTATTCACGACACAGTCATAGCCAACAATAATATCAGTTCCACCGGCACCGCTCATCTCTCTCTAGTCATTCAATAATTTTAACAGTGTGCGAACAAATAGAGACATGTTTGGAAAAATTGGACCTTTAACTTAGCCACTTAAAGTTTGCGTGTAGACATCAACTTCAGCTTCAAATTAAAAAGCAGGTAGCCAGGGTGAGACTGTCACTGAGACTGAGAGCTCAGCAGAGTCGAAACCAAGACCCAGTCGGCCGGGGTTCCAACATGCAGGCAGGAGCACAGTCCGGCAGGTGTTCAATAGCCGCATCCTCACTGAAAAATGTCTCCAACACCAAACAGTTGTATATCATAATTTCATTGATTTCAAAAAGGCATTTGACAGAGTGTGGCACGATGGCCTTTGGAACATTCTAAGAAACTTCGACTTTGATTAAGGACTCATCCAAACGACAGAAGCTTTGTATGAACAAGGTTCTAGTGCTGTCCTGTGTGATAACCAACTGGGACACTTTTTTAAAACATCTGTTGGTGTCAGACAGGGCTGCATACTGTCCCCAACCTTATTCAATATATATCTTGAACAGGTAATGTATCACCAACCTACAGTCTCTATAGGTGGCAGACAATTATGCAACCTGCGGTTTGCAGATGATATAGACCTTATTGCCCACAGGGAACAAGAGTTGCAAGATCTTATTGATCATTTACATCCAAGCGGCATCAATTTATGGCATGGAGATCAACACTTCCAAATCCCAAATCCTAGTGAACAGCCAAGACAATACTAGAACACAAATTGTCGTGAATGGTGAAACTCTTCAAGAGGTAACATCCTTCAAATACCTTGGAGTGCTGCTCACTGACGACGGAACAAGCACGTCGGAAATAAAAGCTAGACTGGGCATGGCTACTGCAGTAATGGCAAGACTAAAGATTAAATAGAATCTGGAAAAGCAACATAAACTTCAAGACAAAGCTTAAACTATTTAGAGTTCTCTGGTACTGTCTGTACTCCTCTATGGTTGCGAGGCCTGGACCATGAATGCTGACACAGAAAGGAGAGGTCGCGCATTCCAGCTCAAAGGCTACCGAAAACTACTAAAAATATCATATTTGGAACATAGGACCAATGTAAGTGTTCTGGACAAAGTAAAAGAACTGGCAGGAAGGCAAGAACGCTGCAATGAAAGAGAAGGAAATTGTCTTGGTTTGGTCACCTCGTAAGACATGAAAGCTTATGCAAGACAATATTGCAGGGCACAGTAGAAGGCTGCCGAAGAAGAGGAAGACAGAGGAAAGTGTGGAGGATAACATTAAAGATTGGACAGGATTGACTTGGCACAACTTAATTAATGAGGAAGGCCCAAGACCGTGATGAGTGGCGTCGAATCGTGAAGTACGTCCAATCCAATCCCACATATAGATAGATAATACAGACAGCCCCCTTCCCATCACCCTGATACAAACGGAGATGGAAAAGAATACCAACATAAATGACAAAAGATCACGCCAAGGAAAAATGCAGAGTACCACCTTTTTTTGTATTTTTATTTACCCGATTGCAAAACTATAGCTAGAGTAGAGAACACAGACCCTATTTCGGCTCTAAAAGATCATGCGGCAGATAAAACCATCTAATAATAAATTATACTAATACTAACATACAAAATAACAACCCCCCCCCCCCCCCCCAACCAAAACTCCCCACTCATACTAAACCCAACAAAATAATAATAACAAACTTCCAAGGAAAGGACGTGGCACATGAGTGTTAAATATGATATAATTTTTAAAAATTAAATAACAACGAATCAAAGCTTCCGATGCGGCCTCGGCGAACTCGGCGCAACGGCCCATGACAAAGACGGCGCGGGGCAATGTGTGTGCCGTGCAGCATGCCGGAGGGGTCTGGTCCCACCCAACCCGCCTGAAGTGCGGCTGAAACAATTGCGATGCGGCGCCTAGACTGCCGTGGACCACATGTATGCAGATGAGATCAGTCGAGGCCAACTCGGAATGAACAATAGTTATAATATTTATAATATTAAAACGTACACCTTGTATACCCACAGTCACAATCTCCCCCCCCCCCCCTCCCCATGACTCTAAACTTTGATGAAAACTTAACCATATTCATAACATAATAAAATAACCAATGCTGCATAGGGAAAGACCACGTGCACAGTAGTTAAAGCAGCGAATGACGCTCGGCTAGAGAGCGGGAAAGTGGGTGGCCACCCTTGGACTCCTTAGGGAGCAAGGGAATAGGTTACTAACAAATTAATCAAAAGTTTCTCTTTAAAAACATAACCACCTTCATTACCAGTTCCAATCTATTCCCATAATTTAGCAATAGCCCAAGTACAGCAACCGACCACAAACAATAAATAAGCCCACAAGACGATTGGCCCGTGTACTCAACATCCCACCAACAGAAACAATTCAGAAACCTCCCCCCCCCCCCCCCCACCCAACCTAAAACCTAAACCTAACCTCCCTTCCACAAATAACCCCATATTAATATTATAGAAGTTCGAATATTCCGATCAGCTGATAGGCTGCAGACTTTCAACTTCCACCAATCAAAACCCACAGAATCCAACACCCTATTAAACCTCTATCAGTCCCAGACAATTTATCTAAACAACATAACAAACAGCTCGTAATCATCAATAAACCGATAAACCGATTGGTTCAGGATCCTTGCGATCCACCAATCAGAACATCACCTTTTATCTCCTCTCCACATCCAACCGCAATCAGCTATTTAATTGTTAAATTAAATCATCTAAAAAGGTAACAAAATTTATTACAAACCACCAACCCAATATATCGTCTAACTGACCAACTGACCAATTAACCCCCCACCCTCCATGAACGCGTTATAGGCAACATTAATATTTCAACATTTTACTTTATCTTTAAACCAAAAAATAAAATTTAAAAAATATTAATTATAACGAATGATACAGAAGCAGTTAATGCCAATGCCTTTCTACTGCTACTACCATTAAACATAAGTTTAATAATAAACCTAACAAATAAAATTGTTACTAATTAAGAGGGTCATTAGATAGGATGGCCTGGGTCTAAAAAAAATCGAATCGTGAAGTCTGCATCCCAAGAGTCCCCCTGACGACCAACCGGTCATGAGATAGAGTGAGTGAGTGAGTATTTCAGTAATACCTTTGAATCTTTCTAAGATCTGCTGTTATCCCGTTGTGGGAAGAAGTGAACCATATTTCTAATAATTTTTCGGTTCCCTCGAAGAAGTGCTCGTCTTGATTAGCAGACGCCATGTTGGTG
>NW_027628322.1:0-10000 GCF_034508935.2 Berghia stephanieae | reverse complement strand
CCATCATTATTACGTTTCCAATCATTTTTTCTCGTTTAAAAAAAATTAATATCTATCAAAACAGTCGAAATTCCGGTCATTTTTTAAAAGGGTAGTTAAAATATCTACGATTTTATTAGCCCTGAAAACTACGATTTTTATTTTCCTATTTCAAGTAGGCAGCTCTGCTATGACAAGTACTCGTATCAGTATCAGTTCCATAGTCAAAATAAGACAAACAAAAACAACGTTTATTTAATCTTAGGCTTTCGCCAATACTTCATACAATACAATTAAGACAAAATAATGTTACGAATTTCTCCTCATGCATTCGTTAGACTATAACAATAACGACCGTGTTATCTTTACTCCTTACCCAACCAACCCCGAGCTTCCCGCCTCTTCATCGCGAACTATCTTATGTTAGTGTTGGGTAATTTGATCGCTTTTACTCGATCGACGACCGAGCGCCAAGCCACGAGTCAGTGCTCGATCTCAATGCCGGAAGAGCGAGTTAGTAAAACGATCACTCGATCGTAAAACGATCAGGCGGGTTGTGAGCTTGAGACGATCTTGACACGTGAGACGAGCTTGAGACGATCAGGATTCGAGCGAGCGGAGGGGTAACGAGTGTTTCGAATCATTTCAAATTCAAACGATCACAGTTTGCCATCCGATACCAATCGCCAATGTTTGCACACGGTAGTCTGTGGTTCTTCCACAGCCCTCACTCCTTGTCAGATGTTAGTGTGTCTGGGTGGCAGTGGCAGGGAAATTCGTATAGGTGTATCACGCGTGTGTGACAAGACTTCATTAAACCTACTAAAGTTTGACTATCACACACACACACACACACACACACACACACACACACACACACTAAGGCTATTTCTATGACACACACGCATCCCTCTATCAATGAACACTCCTACAGTAGGCCTAGTGCGGCTATGTGGTCTAGTCATGACGTAACTATAGGTAGTACTCTAGTCGACCATGGGTCTCGTGCATTATAATGGTCTAGTGGTATGACACCCGCTTTGGGATCGGAAAGTCCTGGGTTCGAGCCTCGCGCTCGGTGCATAGTTGAGTCTTTGGACAAGGCTCTTTACTCACATTCTCTCACCGTACTCAGGTGTAAAATGAGTACCTGGCCGTTAACAGCGTTCTCTTTGTCTGAAAAATTGTAATATCGCCTAACAGGCGGCATGTCCCGTCCTACATATTAAATGTTGATGTTGACCGGGGACCCCTTTACAAAGCGCTTTAATCACATTTAGTGGATATTGTAAAGCTCAATTTTTTAAAGTAAAACATTAGCTTTGGATATGGAATGTTTCAATTTTAGATGCCTGTGTATTCTTTGTTAGTTCCCATCATCATCATCATCATCATCATCATCATCAGGGGCAGCGGTACGGTCTTTGGTTGGCACCCGAAAGGTACCGAGTTCGATCACCCGCCGCTGAGTGGTCTTGAGCAAGTCACCTTGCCCTAACTAAATTTGCGGCGCTGCACTGCGGCTATCGCTTGGGTTATTCCAGTCTTCCCTTAGAATAGACCCGAAAGACGAATCTCCCCTATGGGATGAATAAAGGGAATTATGTTTAATTTATTTATCATCACCATCATATCAGCGGGATCATCATCATCACCACCACCACCACCACCACCCTAATAATAATGGATAAAATAAATATCAACACATTTCAATGTAATAATCAATCTAAAATCAATCAGTGCTCCTAAAAGACCCTTTGATTTCTTTGTCTAATTCGTTCCATACTTTTGGAGTCCCGACAAAGAAAGATTTTCAGCTAACTATAGTTTATATATGGGAATATTAATCAGTCGTTTATATTGGAATCGGAGTTGTCTAGCAGGTGTATTAGTTCAAAGCGCATTTCCAAGGATTTACCATGCTCAATGAACTTCACAATATTTAATTTAATTTATTCCTCCGGCACGCCATATCGACCATACATCCATTTCGTACAGTAGGTACCGATCGCTGTTTGGAGTCTTTTTGTATTAAAGCTCTTTACAATAGCCGTCATTGCTTATAAGATAAGAATACATTCACACCTGAGTCAAGTGCCTGACACACGGACTTAACGTCTGGATCACAATTTTCAACAATCACTGTCACTCATCCGGCCATTGACAAGGCTTGATTTTGTGACAAGAGACACCGTACCACTGAGCGACCGAACAAATAATCACCATCTGCGCCATCGTCATCATCATCATCATCATCATTATCATCATCCTCATCACAGCCGTAACAGCCAGCAAAACCACAATCATCATCTTCGGGTCCGGTCTATCCGTGTGGGGGGTGGGGTGGAACCTGCTAAAGTATTTCATTTTTTAAACAGAAACACGATAATCATCATCATCATCATCATCGTCATCCATTGTCGTCGGCATCGTTATCATCGTGTCCGGGCAATCCGTGTGTGTCTGGGTGTGGAACCTGCTAAATATTATTATTATCTACCTACCTAATAAAAACACACCATTCTTGTTCATTTATTTTTCAAATAATGAAATGAAAGGCACGACCTTTCCCGCACACACAAGAGGCGATGACGACCAGTGACAGATTATGGGAGGTGGGGGCGGCCGACAACTTTTGGCGCGACATAAATATGAAATGTTAAGGTGACAGCGGGATGATGGTGGTGGGAAGGGGGGGGGGGGGTCTCAACCCTTCACCATCAACAACTGTTTGATGGCGTGTGTGTGTGTGTGTGTGTGTGTGTGTGTGTGTGTATGTGTGTGTGATGCGACGAACGATCATAATCAAGGCTGCCAGACAGCCAGATTTCTTCTTGCCCAAGTAGTCAAATAGACCCCAAATAGCCAAACACCACAAGCATTCTGACTCCCTTGAAAAACTCATTTGTTTTGATTAACAAAACAATCGACTACAGTTGGATAAACTTATCTTTTCTTTTTTAAAAATAAAATATTTTTTTTTAAATGAATAATAATAGAAAAGCGTTTCTTAGTAAGCAATTTTGAACTTGGCCATCTGGCAGCCTCCATCATAACCAGCTGCAGTCAAGCCAGCCACAGACATAAGAGAGGGAGGGGTATGTGAAGTTTCCTGTGGCAAACGAGTTGCTCGTGTTTTTTTTTTTTCAAACGAATCACTGCTCGATGACGTCACTGACTCGAAACCCGCCCGAAACCGACTCGATTTTAGAGGACTCGATCGAAAACCCGCTCGATTTGATCGTTTCAAACTCGACCCAGCACTATCTTATGTATGTATTAGCTTCAGGACGGGCAAGTACGGAATCTGCCCACCCTTCCGTATTTCCTCTATAAGTCAGTTAGAATTCAACTCTCTTTTCTCAGAAGAGTATTTCTCGTATACTAATTCAAATGTTGAGCAAACCAAAATGGTGGTTGTATTTTATATATTTATTTAGTCGTGACTTTTGAATAAAAGTGTTTTGTTTTATTATACGGAATACAATAGAAAATTACATTGTTTTGCAAAATTATTTTGTCTGGCAATAAAAATACAGGGGTAATTACTTTAAGAATTAAAAAAAAAAGAACTAACAAATTAATTTGTTAAAAAACAAAACAAAACAAAACAAAAAAAAAAAACAACAACAACAACAACAAAAAACAAATAAGAAAACAATTTAAATAAATGAGTTTTGAGAAGCACTAAAGAAAACGAGAAAAAAAAGAAAAGTTTAAATGGATAAACAAATATATAAAAACAACACAAATCAATACTAAATTGATGTAAAATTAGTAAATTAATAAATTTAATTCAATACTGGAACATTCCCAAAGTCATTACATCAATGGTACCAGCACAAGTAAGGCAATAAATAAGAAAAAGTTCGTTTGCCAAAATCTCTATTTAGTTTTCACTGGTTAATAAGGTGGGCTCATTTGAATTAGCCCGACCTAGTACTAGAGAGGCCAGACAGCAAAAATCGGAGTTAGTTCACCGTCAGGCGACGAGACGATGAGATGACGATGTGGGCGGAGTGGAGTGGTTGGGGGGGGGGGGGGGTGATAAAAAAAGAACAGGAGCGTATCCTGGTTTATGCATTAAGGGATGCATGGTGATTCGCAATCTATCAAAAATACACACAAATTGATTTCAGTACGAAGTATAAAGTTTAAGTAGTAACTTTTGAAATTATCTAATTTAAATTTGATTATTTCAGACCTGGTAATACAGCATATAACTTGAAAAAACAGGCTGGTATTTGCCCACCCTGCCCATTATTACCAGCCGTCCCTGTATATATATATATATATATATATATATATATATATATATATATATATATATATATATATATATATATAAATTATAAAACAAAAACCATGAAAGAATAGTGCTCAACTTTAGTATAAAAGGAGCTATTTATAAACATTTGAAATATAATTAAGAGTTTGACTTCTACAACGTTGTTATCGAGCGTTGCTCTCATCAGGAAGTGGAAGTGAAAGTCACTTCCACTTCCTGATGAGAGCAACGCTCGATAACAACGTTGTAGAAGTCAAACTATCTTAATTATATTTCAAATGTTTATATATATATATATATATATAGAGAGAGAGAGAGAGAGAGAGAGAGAGAGAGAGAGAGAGAGTGAGAAAGAGTGAGAAAGGGGAAGAGAAAGTAAGAGGGAAAGAGATTAATAGAGAAAGGAAAAGAGAAAGGAAGATATATATATATATATATATATATATATATATATATATATATATATATATATATATATGTATAGAAAGAATGAAAGAAAGAGTGAGTGAGTGAGTGAGAGAGAGAGAGAGAGAGAGAGAGAGAGAGAGAGGGGGGGGGGAGTTGCTAACCAGCCGCACCGGAACGAAGCGAGTGGGTGTCTTTGAGCTATTGGCGTGCGCTCTGCTCAGACTATATGTTACTATTTATAAATCTATTGTTGTAAGTTATATTCTATCAAATAAACAGAGCTATTGATCCAGAGAGAGAAAGAGAGAGAGAGAGAGAGAGAGAGAGAGAGAGAGAGAGAGAGAGAGAGAGAGAGAGAGAGAGAGAGAGAGAGAGAGAGATGTCTCCGAAGGCAGCATTACAAAAATCACTTTTCCCTCTTTCATTCTCTTGTCAAGAAGATGTTGGGTTGCCAAGTGAATTTATACAAAATTGCCACATTCCTTGTCATACGTCCGAACAATTAACATTGTAAATCTTCCGCGAGTCTGGTCCTGCAGTCGTCTTACTATTGGGACCTGGATTATTCCCACAAGAAACCATCACTCCGATACAAGTCCCGACTTGCGGTCCGGTTATGGTAGGAATCCAGTCCCCTGACGTCCGACGGGAGACTTCTTTATTTCCCCTCATAATAATATTATTTTCGTCTCTGAATGTCTAGTTGGTAAAGGAAAGCCGTTTTCTTCCTCAGTTTAGTCTTCAGGGATGTGGTACCAGGCCAATAATCCTCGTTGCATACTTTGGCAGGTCTGGATTATAAGATGGGTGTCTTCTTCATCTTCACAACAATCACACACAATTTGAGACGATTACCCGGTATTAGCGTTGTACAATAAATAGAGAGTGAATACAAACGCATAGGACGTACATATCTAACCAACAGCAGACGGGCGATAAGAACATGTCTAGCTAACAGACTGTTTTGACGTCTAGAACATGTCTAACCCGACATTTTACTTTCTGTTAGTGACGTGGCTGAATAAGCAAATAGAGTTGAGTTCCATCTGCGTAGGAATGGTAATTGACAGAGAAAGACTCAATAACGGATCTCAATGGTGCTGTGTAGAGAGAAAATAAAAGAGGCCCCAGTACTGAGCCTTGAGGTACACAACAATGAAGTTGTTTTGATTCAGATGTCACCAATCCAGTGGGTGATTCAATTTGGACAGACTGGAATCTTTTAACCAAGGACTGTTTTATTAATTTGATAATAATGATGGTGATGATGATGATGATGATTATAATAATAATAATAATAATAATAATAATAATAATAATAATAATAATAATAATAATAATAATAATAATAATAATAATAATAATAATAATAATAATAATAATAATAATAATAATAATAATAATAATAATAATAATAATAATAATAATAATAATAATAATAATAATAATAATAATAATATGTTCACTCAGGTGCAGATGTCATCTACCAAGCATTATTTTTTTTTTAATGTGCCCATTATTATAGGCCGAGTTGCACGTATTTGTAGGTCTGATAACACTATGGACTCATTGTTATAATGGAAATCTTTTTTTTTTTTTTAATGACGCAAAGTAGTATGTCCATTCCAACAGTTATTGGGTTCGGATTTCAGACCTGCATCTATGTAGGCCTATACGTCGTTATATAGGCCAAATAAAAAAAAAAGTAATTACGACCCATTTCTCAACGTAGAAAGATGTTTAGCTATATTGATAGTTCAAATAACAAAAAATACTCGTCAGCAACTCTCCTTCTCCGTGAGCTACATTAGCTTCCTGTGGAAAAAAGAGTTGAATATAAGATTTGTACTGTTGTCTACAAATCCTTGAGCACCAACAGTCCCTCCTATATTAAAGACCTTCTAAACATTATGTCCCCAATAGAAACTTGAGGTCAAGCAATGACCAATCAATCCTTGTCAAACCTAAGCCATTGCGTAAAATAGGTGAACAACCTTTTCAATTTTCGGCCCCCCATTTTTGGAACTCTCTCCCGTCACACGTGAGATGATCGGATTCGTTGACAACGTTCAAATCTCGCTTAAAGTTTTATCTTTTTACATCATAATGTTGCAACATGTATTTTGTTGTTGTTAGATTGAATTCGTATCACGTTTCCATCAAACTTGTCTTACTGTAATATGTTTTGTTTTATATCACTGTAAAGCGCTTAGAGCATGTGACAACGGGGTAAAGCGCTACATAAATGCCATTTATTATTATTATTATTAAAATAATTTGTTTATATTATTTTTTCCTCCACGAGGGGCCTTACAGTTGGTAGCGACGTGCACGTATAGAACAGTAAAGTTAGGTGCCCCAAACGTAAACAATAACAAGTTGCTAGTGATTTCCGTTAGGGACCGGAATAATTTACGCACAATCAGTGGCGGTTCTAGCCTATTTATAGTGGTCGGGCAAAGATGAGTCGGTCATATATATATATATATTATATATATATATATATATATATATATATATATATATATATATATATATATATATATATATATATATATTTTTTTTTTTTTTTTTGTTTTGTTTTTTTTTTTGTTTTTTGTTTTTTGTTTTTTTTTTGGGGGGGGGGGGGTTTGTTTGTTTTTTTTTGGTTTTTTTTTGTTTGTTTGTTTTGTTCACCTTAAAAAAAAATTATTTCAACCACAAATAATCACATTCACAATGCAATGACAATACCAGTAGATTTTAATTATTCCAAACGTAATCAAAAATGAATCACGAAAGAGAATACAACAAAAAATTAAAGCGAAGAGACATAATGCGACAACACCTTGACAATACAAGTCCATCTCGTTCACTCGAAAAATTAAAGAGATGCTTTAATCCCTCAACTGCGAGATTAATATTTCTGTTACATTACTGGTTTTCAGTAGTACGTAGTAACTGTAAAGTTTTTATCGAGAAGCAACAACAGCGATATGACTCGAGTTTCATTCAGAGCTCAAATTGCATAATTTTACTGCTCTCTTGGTGGTTAGAATGATTGTGCCGGTGGTGGTAGTGGTTGGAATAGTGGTAGCGGTGGTGGTGGTGGAGGAGGAGGAGGAGGAAGAGGAGACGGTGAGGGAGGATGTAATTATGGTAGTGGTTTTGATGGTGCTGTTGGTTAGAATGATAGTTATGGAGACGATGACGGAAATTATATGATGATGTTGATATTGTTTTTATTTCTATTGTAGTACTTGATGTTAATGTTGTTGTTGTTGTTAATGATGGTGATGATTATGATGACAACGACGATGTCGTCGACAATGATGATTACAATACGATATTACAAAGTTTATTCAATCTTAGGCTTTCGCCAATAAATCATAAAATTTGATGACAACATACATGAAAGTGGAAAAAAATGATAAATGGAACCAAACAATAAACTGATACCATTAATAACCACACAAAAAAAAAACCAAAAAAACAAAACAAAAAAAACAATCGTAATACCACTAATACGTACAATAATAATAATAATAATAATAATAATAATAATAATAATAATAATAATAATAATAATAATAATAATAATAATAATAATAATAATAATAATAATAATAATAATAATAATAACAAATGATAATAATAACAATAATAATACGAGTATTACCATCATCATTACTACCACCATCAACATAATTACGTTTCCAATCAGTTTTTCTCGTTTTTTAAAATTTGATACCTATAATAGACGAAAATTCCGGTGATTTTGTTAAAGGGTAGTTAAAATATCTACGATTTTATTAACCCTGAAAACTACGATTTTTATTTTCCTATTTCAAGTAGGCAGGTCTGCTATTAAGTATCAGTTCCATAGTCAAAAAAAAAAAAAGACAAACAAAAACAAAGTTTATTTAACCTTAGGCTTTCGCCAATAATTCATACAATACAATTAAGACAAAATAATGCTACTAATCTCTCCTCATGCATTCGTTAGACGATAACAATAACGCCCGTGTTATCTTTACTCCTTACCCAACCAACCCCTAGCTTCCCGCCTCTTCATCACGAACTATCTTATGTATGTATTAGCTTTAGGACGGGCAAGTACGGAATCTGCCCACCCTTCCTTTAAACGTATCTATTTCCTCTTAGAATTCAACTCTCTCTTTTCTCAGAAGAGTATTTCTCGTATACTAATTCAATTGTTGAGAAAACCAAAATGGTGGTTGTATTTTATATATTTATTTAGTCGTGACCTTTGAATAAAAGTGTTTTGTTTTATTGGAGGAAATGCAATAGAAAATTACATTGTTTTGCAAAGATATTTAGTATGGCAATAAAAATACAGCGGTAATTACTTTAAGAATTTGAAGAAAAAAAAAAGAACAAATTAATTTGTTAAAAAAAAAAAAAAAAAAAAAACAAACAAAAATCAAATAAGAAAACAATTTAAATAAATGAGTTTTGAGAAGCACTAAAGAAAACGAGAAAAAAATAAATTTAAATGGTTAAACAAATATATAAAAACAACACAAGTTAATACTAAATTGATATATTAGTAAATTAATAAATTAAATTCAATACTGGAATCTTCCCAATGTCATTACATCAATGGTACCAGCACAAGTAAGGCAATAAATTAGAAAAAGTACGTTTGCCAAAATCTGCATTTAGTTTATAAGGTGGGCTCATTTGAATTAGCCCGACCTAGTACTAGAGAGGCCAGACAGCAAACTCGGAGTTCAGCGTCAGGCGACGTGACGATGGGATGACGATGTGGGCGGAGTGGAGTGGTTGGGGAGAGGGGGGGGGTGATAAAAAAAAGAACAGGAGCGTATCCTGGTTTATGTATTACGGGGTGCATGGTGATTCTCAATCTATCAAAAATACACACAAATTGATTTCAGTACGAAGTATCAAGTTTAAGTACTAACTTTTGAAATTATCTAATTTAAATTAGATTATTTCGGACCTGGTAATACAGCATATAACTTGAAAAAACAGGCTGGTATTTGCCCACCCTGCCCATTATTACCAGCCGTCCCTGCGCACAATATAGGTCTCCCAATTTTGTAGTTTGAGTTGTAGGCAATACACTTTCAGTATTGAAAATATTTTTACATAAAATCTAACAGTTGCAGAAATAATAATATAAGGCTAAACTATCATGAAAATCAGGCTCCGAATAATTCTCGTTTTGTTCACACCAGCGCAATAATTTGCTCTGGTCTAAAAATAGATAGACTGTAACTTTTGATAAATTTAGAAAATTTTACCTTTTGTTCCATAAAATATCCATATCTAGACATTATTTGATGCATGATCGAGTATTTA
>NW_027628321.1:0-4300 GCF_034508935.2 Berghia stephanieae | reverse complement strand
TTTTTTTTTTGAAAAGGGTTTTTGTTTTTTTGTTTTTTTTTTTTTTTTTTTTTTTTTTTTCCTTTAAAAAAATTTTTTTTTTATTTTTTTTTTTTGGGGTTTTTTTCTTTTTATTTTTTTTGGGGGGGTTTTTTTTGTTTTTTTTTTTATTTTTAGGGTTTTTTTTTTGCCCCCCCCCGGGTTTTTTTTTTTTTTTTTTTTTGGTTTTTTTTTTTTTTCCCTTTTAAAAAAAATAACCCCCCAAAAAACAAAAAAAAATTTCCCCCCCTTTCGGGGACCCTTTTTTTTTTTTTTTTTTTCCCCCCCCCCCAAAAAACTCCCCCCCCCCCAAACTTAACCCAAAGTTAACTTCGGTTTGTGTTTGGTGTTGGTCCGGATCCCCGTGGAGTTTTAGCCCCCAAAATTTTCTTTAAATTCAATCCTCTACACGGATGTACGGGGGTGGGGGGGCCCAAAGTGTTAATTTTAATTCAAATTTTTTGAAAAAATGTAGAAAAGCAGTTTTTTTACTTATCTAGGGGATAATATGTTACGCAATGACAAATCCGGATGGTGAAAAGTTTTGACGAGATATTGCCTGTTTAGTTAAAGGTCAATTTTATCCAATTTTTTTTGCAAAATTGAAAAATCAACCTTTTGTACTTGGGAAATTCAAAGCTTTTTTCATTCTGTATTTTTTACAGCAAAGTCAATTGAAAAAAAAATGAAAATTTGAGAAAAATTGCTGGAAAACCCTTTTTCCATAATCACCATAACTTCAGAAAAATCAACCGATTTCTTCAAATAAGGATTCAGAAAATGCAAAAAAGCAAAATCTAAAAATTTTCACCTTCCTGATTATGTCATGCACTGACTGATATATTAAGAGGTTTGTAATTTTTTTAATTTAAATCGTGAAGGGCTTCACCCCTTTCTTCCCAACAAGCGAGTAAAAAAAAAAAGCACCGGGTTTAGAAAAAAAAAACGGCCCGACATCAAGTAGGGAAGTAGTGCCATTTTAAATAATTAAAGTTTATTAAGGGCATAACATTCGTAAGAAACGTCAAGGACTCCCATTTTGAATCAGCTATACGTCTTTTAATACAAGACAGCTGGCACCCTGGTAAATTTTGTTAAAATAAGTGGAAATATCTGCCCACTTAAATGATGAAATGGGGGATTTATTATTTTTATTATGGGTTAACAATCGGGAAAAATGCCAAAGGACTCTTTAAAATCAGTTATACTATTTATATAAAGAAAAACTATCGTCGCCCGATTGTAATCTCAAGTGTGTGTGTGTGTGTGTTGGGGGGTTGTTTGTGTGTTAGGGGTCACTTTCTATTGGAAAAGAGGAGAAATGTGAGAATCCCAAAATAGCCCATAATTTTTTAAACCTAACCCTCCCCCTCCCTACATTTTACGTCAATTATCATTTTCCTATTCCCGTTTTTTTTTTGTCTTTTAAAAAAAAACGTCTTGGTGAAAATTAAATACAGTTGCACAAAAGTATGTAGGGTATGATTTTCTTTTAAAATTAGGTGTAAAATATAGGGTTTCTTTTAGGGAAGGGGAAACTTTTGGGGGGGGGGGGGGGGGGTTCTTGAAGGTCAGAAAGGGCGGGCCGGATTTATCCCGGGTTTTTTAGCGGGTTTAAACGGACAATAGCAATGCTTGCTATCCCTTTTGGATAGGACGCTAGTCTATTCTAAGTACTTTCCCCGATCATCAAAAGCCAGCTACCCAACCACTGCTGGGTGGAGGGGGGGGGGGGGGGGTCTCGATGCCCCCAGGATCATATTTGTTCCTTGTTTATGAAGCGAGTGCCCTCCCAACTGAACTGTCGGGCCCCCAGGTAAGCGGAAAAACTCGCATTAAAGGAAATAAACGTCTTTTTAATCAATTTCTTTGGGGTTTCGACTCAGATCTCCTTTACAAAATTTCTTTAAAAATACGAATTCGGGGTTTAAACTGGGAAGAATTTTTAATTAAATAAATCTTCTTGAAACAAAATTCTGGTGCCGAGCTAGGATAAAAAGGAGTTTAAGCACTTTTAAACGTTTTTGGACAAATTTGGAAATTATTAAAGGGGGTTTATGTCTGTTTTGTCATTACTCTTAAAAACGACGAATGCTCTTATTTAAGTAGGGGGGTCTGCGAAGTAACATACCCAAAGTACCCAAACCCAAGGAGTTGGTTCCCCAAGCCAGCCTATCACTTTACAAACACCCGGGTTTTGCTGGGGCAATTGAAATAAGAAAAAATTTAAAATTGGTTGGAGACCGTGGGAAAATTGTCTGTTTAAATCACTTGAATTGGATAGGGAGACTCTTAAAAAAGTTGCTTTATTAAACAAAATATAATATCTACTTATCAATTTCTTTCAAAATTATCACTGCCGTTACTCCACATCCATATAAACAGTTTTATTTTTGGATAAAACATCGTACAGAAGAAGGTAAAAAAAAGTGTCGTTATTCAAATTAGTATAGAAATGTATAAATCGTTTTGAAAATTGTTATTTTGACATTATTTTCTTCTGTTTTGTTTGTTTTTGTTTTTTGTTTGTTTGTTTTGTTGTTTTTTATTGGGGGGGGGGGTTGCTTATTTTTTTGTTGGGTTTGTTTTTGTTTTTATTTTTTGCTTTTTGTTTTGTTTTGTTTTTGTTGGGTTTTTTTTTGTTGTTTTTTGTTTTTGTTTTTTTGTTGTTTTTTTTTGTTTTGTTTTTGTATGTAATTGTTTTCTTTTGTTTACACTTTTAGAATACGTCTACACGATTTTTTTACATGCTAAGTTTGGTTTATCGGATCATATAAAGATAGAAAAATTTAATTACGTAGTTTTGTTATTTAAGCCAAAGCAAAACCCTTTCAAATCTTTAATCAGTTTTTGAGGGGGGAAAAAAAAAGGGGGGAACGTTGTCGGATTACAAGTTAGAGGGCTTTTTAAAATCAGGATGTAACACTGCGTTTTTGTTGTATTTCATATCTCATTCGTTTTCCTTGGGATTGTAGCTTTGACGTCAATACTACCCAAAAAAAATCTAACCATGAAGCCCCCTTTTGAGTGTGAGTATAGAACAGTTGCCTCCCTTTTTTACCAAAACAACTCAGCGGCCCCCCGGAGGTTCCAGGTGGCAGAACGCCGTAACCCCTGCCCAAAACCCCGTAGAGTGCCCAATCAAAAGGGGTGTTGTCTATTCCCATCGAGCTACGAAAATCAAGGGACCGTTTTTTAGTATAGAGACCGAAATGCCCTATCGGAAAAAAAAACATTAAAAAATTTGGCAGAAAAAACGTCCTTCCAATATCATCGATTTAAATGACCCTATCTTTGGGAAAAACTCTCAAACCGGGACTTTTCGGGACTTCGCGAAAATTTCAATTTGAGAGTTTTGCCAAATGAGGGGTTTTTAAATCGATCGATATTTAAGGGGGATTTTTCTGGCCAAATTTTTAAGACGGTTTTCCAGAGTACGGCAAATGTCTGTTTTCCGCAGTTTATACAGTGTCATGTTTTTTTCTTTTAAACCCCGAACTAACAGCCAAATTTAACTGAGACTGGGTGGGAATCAGAAAAAAACCCGGCGTAATGAGTTTCCTTAGGTCGGACATAGTAAAATTTTGCAAAAAATTTTGAGGCCCAAAAAAAAGAAATGAAAGATCGACATATACATTTTTTTCGTTTTTGGACTTAGGGGTGTTCCAAACGGGGAAAGAGTTCCCCGAATTCTTTTCTAAATCTAGTTTATTAATGTAAACACAATTAATGGAAAAATTGTACAAAAAAAAACTTTCGGAAAAGCATTTTAATCCCAAAAGCTGGGGTCGGTTGGGGGGGGGGGGGGTGGCAAAAGAAGGATCGGGTGTATCGGGATGATCTAAAACAAATTTACCTTACTTTTTACCAATAAAAGGTATATTGGTTATTTTAGGGGCATTAGAATGAAGTGTTTTAAAATTTTTAAAAATGAGTATTTTTTTAAAACACTATCCCTAAAAGGGCTATGAGCTTAACAAAGAATCCCTAGCTAGCGCAAAACACAAACGAGACGACGCCCCTTAAGCATCGTTTCATTTTTTTTCCAATAGACAACGCTGTTTGCGGCCGGCTACTCTTTTATATGATTCGGTGGAGAAAGCGAGTAAAGACCTTTCCAAGGACTCAAAAGTGCCGCAAACCACAGGCCACTGCCTCACAAAAAAGGGGGAAAAAGTGAAAAGGCTTTTTTTCGCTGTACGGTGGTAAAGAATTTGCCAAAATAAAAACAAGGGCTTTTTTTTTCCCCATATGAATTTATCTGTTTGGGGTTCTGGGGGGA
>NW_027628320.1:0-4291 GCF_034508935.2 Berghia stephanieae | reverse complement strand
ACTGGCACCCTAATAGAAGGGAAGTTGACGTCCCCGGGTCTTTTTTTACTTTTTTTTTTTTTTTTTTTTTTGCCTTTCTACGTTTTTTTGAGGGGTTCTCACTTAACGGTATTATCCGGGAATTATAAACGTTCATGGTTACACAAAAGTTTTGTGGGGTTGACCGTTATATTTCCGGATGGAAAATGTTGGGACTTTCTTACCCAAGCGCAACTATCTATTTCGATACAATTTTTTCCCCAAAATTTTTCCATTATTGTTGTTTTCTTTTAATGATTTTGTAAAAAAGGGGTGTTTTTTACTAAATCCAAGTTTAAAATCGTAGGGGGGGGGGGGGGGGGGGGGGGGGGAAAGAATTGGGAAAAAAAAAAAACCCACAAAAATTTTACGCCCAATACCACCTTTTCAATCGTTGGTCATGCTCATTGTCTCTGCGACAAGGACGAATTTGTATGTGAAAAGAGCAACCGCTACCTCCCTGCTTTTAAATTTTTAACACGCATTTGTTAAATTTTTTTATTTTTTTCCCAAAAACAAAAGTTGGCACTTATCGTGCCCAACTTCTACTTCTTCCCCTCCCCCTTTCCTATCTTTCCTATTATTCCTCCCCCTCCTCTAATATCACACATCATCATCCTCATCCCTTATTAACCTCATCATCTTTCCTCATCATCTTCATATCATCACCCATCCCATCATCATCATCCTCCATCATCATCATCATCATCATCCCCAAAAATCACCCCCCCCCCTTTTCCCTCATACCCATCTACCCATCTCATATCATCATCCTCCCCCTCATCATCATCCAAATCTCATCACTCTCACCCCATCACCCGTCCCCTTTCCCATTACCCCACCCCCACCACGCCCACTGCCTCCCCTGGAATAAAAAAGTAGAAATCGATTGTTAGGATGGGCCATTTTCGCCCCCACCCCCAGAATTGGCCAAACCCCACAATTTGTTGCTCACCCCCGATTTTTGGAGACCGGGCTAACCCCCTTCCCAAATTTGAGATTGCATCTTCCTATACAAAGTAATTTTAGGGAGATAAAAACTATGACCCCTATTTGTAAAGTTTCCCCCTTTTTTTTATGTTGCAGTCCCATCTATTCCCCAAAAACCCCAGCCAATTATTATATAATATATATTATATATAATATATATATATAATATATAAATTTATATTATTTACCCACCCATCTATCTATCTTCTATCTATCTATCTATTTTATCTATCTATCATCTATCTATTTTATTTTATCATCTATTATTTTTATTTTTTGTCTGTTTTCTGTCAGTCAAATTTCTTTTTCCGTGTGTATTTTTTACTTTTTTGTTGTTGTTTTTTTTTTTTTTTTTTGGGTTTTGTTTTCCCTTTTGTTTTTTTTTTTTGTTTTTTTTTTTTTTTTTTTTTTTTAAATTTGTTTGTTTGGCCTATTTTTTTCCCCCGTAAAAATTGGTTCCTTTCCCACCCCAGAAAAAGTCACTATTTTTTTTCAAGGCGGTTTGGGGAAAACAGCGAATGCGAGAAACGCAATGCCTTCATCAGTGCAGGGGTATTTTTCCTCGTTAAATCGTAAATTTGCCATTGTCGGAAAACCCAATCATTGGTTAACTCCCTCGAAGCACACCGGCGTCATCAACCCACAGATATGTCTTCTGTTTGTAGCTAAGGAAAGAAGAGATAAAAAATCATCAAGCAGGGGAAACAAGAAAACCAAAGAGAGGAAACAATGGAATATTGTGAATACTAGTTTTCAAAAAGTTCGTTAAAAGTTAAATTTCCGGGGGGATCTTTTGATCTCCCAATGTGGGCAGGCGAGGTCCTTGCTTGTTTTCTATCCCCCATATGATTTTCCTTTCCACATTGTTATCTGTGGTCTGAATTGAGATTGATCCTGGTCCTGGCGGGAAATTTTAGCTGGGAGAGGGAGTCAAATTTAATGTGAAGTGCCTTATTGAGAGATGATTTTTTTTGGGTAAATAATCTCTCTTTTACTGTTATCTTTCATCATAATTATTATCTTTAATACTGTATATTATATATTCTACTTTGAAAATATTTGAATGTACATTTCATAGCAGGATCCTTTGATTTTGCCTAAATGCAAGTTTTAGGTAATGTCAAAAGAATCCAATCGATAGAATGCTCGTGGAATCTCCTGTTCCCAATAGATAGTATGCACTTGGCAAGAAGCTCACAACATTGCCCTCCTGAAATATAACGAACCAACACGCAAAACTATATGTAACCTTAAACGTTTATAGTCCGGTTATAGTTTCGTGAGAATTACTCAGACATGCGGAAAACAAAAAACAATAACAAAGACCCGAGTGACGTCAACTGCATTCTATCTATTTGACCCAGTCTATGATTTTAAGTTTATATCTACAACTTTCCTTTATCATATTCCTTTTTACTGCCGTCGAAATGACCTATTTGTATTAAAAGCGCCGTAAAACCCCTAAAAACAAACAAAGTTCAAACAAAGCTTAAAGTTTGATAACCGAAAGTAAATATTGATTATTTAGGAACAAGACAATATTATAGATGATTTGCGTATGCTCGTGACAGTCATATCCAACAAAAGGAAAGAGCTGCCATATGCTTTGGTGTTATTCTTGTGTAAGAAGAAAAGATTGAGATTCCCTCAGTATATCGGTCCTAGACAGTAAAAATTGTCTCGGTGGTTTGGCCTTCCTCTGGTAGCCTTGGATTCCCCATATTGCATCCCAAAATTTTCAGCGATTCCCCATCAAGAATGTCCCCGTCATAGGAGTTCAAAGTCGTGACTTTTTTCCACTTCCTCTCAAACAGCGCTCACAGCAACCAAAAAATATTTCCCACGTAAAACCGACAGGACTCCCTCTCCCGAACGATATCGACAATCGGGTGCAAAACATTGAACCATTTCAGCAAATAAAATTCAATCAATTTTTTTAGTCAACTATGTTCGTAGAAAAAGACCACGGTGATTCATTCGGGTTGAGAGATGAACTTTAGTTCTTAATTAAGTGCTGGATTGTCTAGGACACAATTTGTTATGATTTATGGGCTTAGATATTCCATACAAATTACATTACATAATTCACAAAGTATGTTTTGTTTGCTTGTTTGATTTTAAGAACTTTTTAACATAATGTTTTTTCTGTATCTGCATTTTGCAAAAATAATAATTATTGTATAATATAATCATGCAAGGAAAAGATTTGATTGAGAGCGACGTGCACTTATGTGCAGGGGTTGATAACCCCAATTCCTTATGGGCTCATTGTTGTAAATGGAAATCTAGAGAGAGAAAAAGGACACAAAATATTGTCCATTTCAACAGTGTTAAACTAGGCCCATAATTGGGTTTGGGTATCAGATCTGCATAATATATGTACACGTCGGTTGGGAGTTATCTTTTTTTTTTTCCCCTTTAAACATGCAATTAAAAAAAAAAAACATATAGCCTTTTATTTGGCAGTAGTTTTTCATATCTAGCTGCGTGCACATATTACAGTCTGATCACCGAACGCAGTTATGAGCTAAATTTAACATTGTAGTAATATAACGTATTAAATATAAGAAAAGGTTCAAAGGTGATAAGTACCAATCAATAGATATCATATCCGTGAGGCTTGGCGTGGATTCAGGGGCCCTCTTGATTGTTTCGGTCACATCCGTCAGCAGTTGCCAATTAGCAATAAAGAACTCTCTTGCCATGTGGCGTTCTTATAGCCAATATTGGATATCATTGAAAAACCAAAAAAAAAAACAAAAATTTAAAAAAGGATTTAAAAACTTTTGAAAGCTTTTCATTGGGCGTAAAGGTTTTTCTTTTCGACAAAAAAGTAGAAGGCAATTTAAATAAAAAATGTAAAATTGGATTTTTGCGAGTGATTTATGATTATGATTATGATTATTTTTTTCTTCATCACATACATCATATATTCATCACACTTTATCATCTCTCATCATCATCATCTCATTCATCCTTTCTATTTTATTATTATATTATTTTAAAATTATTATTAAAATTTTATTTTTTTATTTATTTTATTATTTTTATTTTTTGTTATTATCATTATTTTTATTATTATTATTATTATTATTTTATTATTATTATTATTATTATTATTTTATTATTTTTTTATTATTATTTTTTAGTAGTATAGTAGTATAGTAGTAGAGTAGTAGTAGTAAATATGGGATAGTAGTAGTAAATAGTAGTAGTAGTAGTTAGTAGTAGTAGTATGTAGTGTGGTATATATTAGTATTTTTGTTGTTGTTGTTGTAGTAAT
>NW_027628319.1:0-4298 GCF_034508935.2 Berghia stephanieae | reverse complement strand
TCACTTCGTGTTTTAAACCCAAACCAAAAACCCAAGGTAATGTCACCCAAAAGATAAGATAAGGGATATGAAATAGAAATTCCCAAAAAAGGTAAGATTCGCTATTTTCAATGGGGGAAAACAGTTACCAAACCTGATTCGAATTGCACCCTCATTTTTCAATGTTTTGCTCCAAAGGCGCTTGAATTTTTAGTAGTTTAGTAAACCAAAACAAAACCCAAACCCCAAAAGATAAATTAGGGTAATAAAGTGCTGACGTCGCCCCAAAAAATGGTAAAGAAAAAATTTTTCTCCCAAATTCAGGAAACAAAAGTAATTAACAAAAAAGAAAAAATGGAAGTTTTCTAAGCAATTCGTGTGAAGTAAAATTTTTGTGACTAGAAAAATTGTGAGAGATTTTAAAGTTTTCTGATAAAAATTTACGAAATAGACTTTCGTTCAAAATTTTTAAATTTTAGTTTTAAAAGTAAAAGAAATATGAAATGAAGGCTGACACGCAAAAATGTAGAGAAAAATTTTGGTCAAAATGATTAAATGAAAACTTTTCGGGAAAAAAATTTTTGGGGAAATTTTTTATATCTGAAAAATTTGTGTACTTTCGTTTATAGCTAAATTTTATAAACTAGGTTTTGTTATTGCTTTTTTTTTTTCCCCTAATGTGGGGGACGTAAAAGTTTTGTGTTAAAAAATTTCGAAAAGGGAAACGTTTTCGGGGAAAAGTGAAAAGTAATAATGTTCGGGCCCCCAATTATGAAATAAAAATTTCTTTTAAAAAATTTTTTGAAAAATTAATTTTTTTCTAGTCGAAATGTGTAAAGTAAATTTTTTGATCAAACATAAAATTAGAACAACGGTTACGGATCGAATACATTTCTCTCCCAAAAAATTTTTTAAATTTAATTTTAATCAAAATGTGTGAAGAAAAGTTTTTGGCTAAAATTATAGAAGTTTCCCCAAAAATATTGAGGTTTTTCTGGTCAAAAAATATGAAGAAAAATTTTTGGGGGTCAATTTTTTAATTAGAATTACTTTGACAAAATTTTAGGGAAAATCAAAAACCCCGAAAAAATTTTTTGGTAAATTGTTTAACAAAATTTTTTCCGGCCCCCTTTTGCGAAAATAAAAATTTGTTGACCAAAGATGTAAAAATAACTTTTTTGAAAAATGTGAGAAAATAAATGTTTTCTCTAGTACTTATAGGTTTAAATTAAATTTTTTGGCAAAAATGTGTGTATGTTTTTCTGTAAAAGTATTGTATCAAAATTATTTAAACGTTAAAAAATAAAAAATTTTCCATGTCTTTTCTTTTTGAACCTTTTCGAGGATTTGAAAAAAGGCTGAAAATTTTGAATTTTCAAAGTGTGATTTACCTGCGAAATTACCCCCGAAGAGGGAACATAGCGTTGACTGGTGACCTTATTTCACAGAAGAAGCAGAGAGTCCTCAATTTTTGGAGAGGGCATGCGGATACGACACCCACGTTTTGAATTTTTTCAATTTTATTTTGTCCCATTAAAATTTTAACGTTTTTAGTCGTCCGTCAAAAATTATCAAGCTTTTTAATGCCGAGCACAAAGGTTTGTTTAAAACCCTTTGTTTTCTCCCGGCAGGGGAAAAATAACCTCAACTAAGGCGGGGGGGCTATCCTTGACAAGACAGTTAACCTTTTGTTCAACCTTTTAATAAAAAATACTCCTTAAAAAAACCTAAAGGGTTTTTGGAAGAGGTTATTCAAAACTGATTTAAAGGCAATCCTCTCTTTTTCCCTTTTTTCGCTCAAAAAGTCGATGGAGTCACTTGTGTTTAGAAATCAAAACCAAAAACCCAAAGGGCAATGTACCCAAAAAATGAGAAAGGGATATGAAAAAAAAAGAATTTCACCCAAAAACGTGTAAGATTGACCATTTTAATGAGGAAAACACTTACCAAACCCGCATTTGAATTGAAAACCCCTTTTTTTCAATGTTTTTTCGCCCAAAGGGCGCTTGAAATTACTTTGTTTTAGTAAACCAAAACCAAAACCCAAACCCAAAAGATAAAAAATTGGGTATAAAGTGCAAGACGTGACCCAAATGAGTGAAGAAATTTTTTTTTACCCAAAAACAGGGGAAAAAAAAAAGTGATCTGAAAAAAATGCCAAATGGAAATTTTCTAACAATTACGTGTGAAGTAAAATTTTTGACTAGAAAATTGTAGAGTTGATTTAAGTTTTGGTCAAAATTTACGAAATAAAAACTTTTTTGTTCAAATTTGTAATTTAGTTTTTAAAAAGAAAAAAGAAATAAAGAAATGAAAGGTTGTAACGCGAAAATGTATGGAAAAAATTTCTGGTCAAAAAAGTTTGAAATGAAAGTTTTCAGGATTTTTATGGGTATTTTTTTTATCTGAATAATAAATTCAAACTTTTTAGTTTTAAAATTTTTTGAACTAGGTTTTGGGTTTTTTGTTTTTTTGTTTTTTTGTTGTTTTTTTTTTTTTTTGTTTTTTTTTTTTTTTTTTATCCTAATGGTGTTTGAAAGTTATTGACCAAGTAATTTTTGAAAAAGGTTTTTTAAAAATTTTAAACGGGGTTTCAAATGATTTTTAAAGAAACTCTCTTGCCCCCTTTAAAACCGCCCGCCTTTTTTATTTTAAAAAACCTTCTTAAAAATAGTACATTGGTCGATAGCTGTCAATTTTATATTTTGATTGAAAATAGTTATTTTATAATTTTTGATGAAATTGTTTTGCGTTGGGGACGAAAAACACGGCTTGATTTTTTTTTGGGGGAAAACCACACAAACACACCAATTACCAAAACTTGTTTTTACTAGAACAAAGTTTATATACCATGTTGGTGAAAAAACCTAAAATTTCTTAATTTTGGCTAGAAAAAATTTAAATTTTCCCCTAAATTTTGATCCAAAAAGTTTTTTCCCGTTTTTTTTGTTGTTTTTAAAATAAACATTTGGGGCTTGAAACTTTAATTTCCCTTTTTGGCTGAAACCCGACATCGTACTTTAGTAGAAAATTGTTATTTCATATAACTTTTAGCAGGAAACTTTTTTTTATAATTTTTGAAGAAAAACTTTTAATTCATGTGTTTTACCGGAAAATCGTTCTTTCTTTTTGACAGAAAGATAACGTTTCTACATTATATGGACAGAACTTTTCATTTTTATCAAATTTGGCCAGAAATTTTTTGTACAATTTTTGGGCCGAAAAAAATTTTGCTTTTCTTTACATTTTTTTTGGTCCAAACTTTTACTTCACACATTAGGATAAAAAAAAAAACAACAAAAAAAACAAAAAAAAAAAAAAAAAAAAAAAAAAAAAAACAAAAAAACCCGTTTTAAAAAATTTTTTAAAAAACGTTTTTGTTAAAATATTATTTTCGAAAAAAAATATTAGCCCTAAAATTTTATCCTGAAAATTATTTAAAATTTGGGGGAAATTTTTTTAACATTTTGCGGGGTTCCCCTTATTTCTTTTTTTTTCTTTTTAAAAAATGTTTTTGAAAGAAAATTTAATTTTGAAAATTTTGACCGAAAACTTTTAAATTTCTACATTTTTAGTCCCCCAAAAATTTTCTCCAGAATTGTTAGAAAAATTCCATTTTGGCATTTTTTGTCAGATCATTTTTTTTCCTGTTTTTGGGAAAAAAAAATTTTAATTCATATTTTGGGTCGCCCCTCTTGCACTTTTTTTCCCTAAATTTTTTCTTTTGGGGTTGGTTTTTGGTTTTGGTTTACAAAAATATAGTAATTAGCGCCTTTGGCGCCTTTAAAAAAATTGAAAAAAGGGGTTTTCAAATTTAAAGCGGTTTGGTAAGCTGTTTTCTCATTGAAAAAAAGGTCGAATCTTACGTTTTTTGAATTTTATTTCTATCCTTATTCATCTTTTGGGGTGACATTGACCCTTTGGTTTTGGTTTTTTATTTACTAACTACGAAGTGCTCCACGACTTTCGGAGGAAAAAGAGTGAAAAAAAAAGAGGATTGACCTTCAATGCAGGTTTTGATAACCTCTTCCAAAACCATTTAGGTTTTTTTAAGGGTATTTTATTTGGAATAGGGTTGAACTAGGGTTTGAAATGTCTTGTTCGGATGCCCGCAGCCCGTTGTTGGGGTTTTTTGGGGCCCCCGCCCGGGGGAAAAGAACAAAAAGGTTTAAAAATTAACCCTTTTTGGACGGATTTAATCAGTCATTGATTTTTTGACGGACGACTAAAAAAGTTTTTTTTATGGTGACAAAATAAAAAATTTAAAATTATTCAAAAACTGTGGGTTTTCGTTTCCGACATCGCCCTCTCCCAAAAAT
>NW_027628318.1:0-4300 GCF_034508935.2 Berghia stephanieae | reverse complement strand
AAAAAAAACCTGATGTTGGGAAAGGGAAAAATCAAGGTGCAAACTTTGCAACACACGCGTCGGGCCCCATTCAATTATATGGCGCCCTTTTAAATTTTTCCTTTCGACAACGTCACAGCCCGCTTAAATTGCCGATCATTATCGGGAACACATGTGCAGATGAAAAACCCCAAACCCACTTGTGGTATTTTTTAATTTGGGGTAATTGTAAAAAAATTCAGAGTTAAAAAAAAACCAACCCCACCGCGATTATCCCCCCCTTTTCGGCCATCCCCATTTCTTTCAATCTTGCTTTTCAAAACCATCCCAAGAAACCCCCCCACCCATCAACGAAAAATTAAAGGCTTAATTTGGACAATTTCAGGGGCGATTTAGAAAAAAAAATTACAAAAATTAAGATTTCTCCAGACCGGGAAATGTTGTCTCATCGAACGCTTGAAAAACATGCGCCATTCCAAAACAGGACCGTCCCCAACCCCCAAGTATCTCCGGGGTATCGTCGGCGTTAAAAAAGTTTAAAACGAAGTGTCGGGAGCAGAAAGACTGGTGAAAACTCAGGCCTTCGTTCATCTTTGAAATTTCAAGAACGCATTTCGTGCCTGGAGACAACAATAAAAAGGCAAATAAGTTTTTCTTTAAAATCAAAACTTCTAAATTTTGAAAAATTTTTTTAAACATCTGCAATGATCTATTTTGGGCTGAAAAGTGCACTTCCATTCCCTCTACAACAATTTAAAAGAGATTGCCAAAAAAATTTTGTCAACTTTTTTAAAAAAAAAAATCTAACATTTTTAGAACTAGATGGGCATAAAACATTTATAGATAAAAATACTTCTGGGGTCCCCCTTTGAAAATTTCAACCATTTACCTAGTTTCATAAGGTTGATAGAAAAAAACCCCCCTTTAAAATTCCTGCGACCTTGATCCCTACCAGCACGCTTTTGGCCCGTCCATCGATACATTATTACCCTCCATTTCTCAATCTAAATACATCCATACTGACTGGCGAAGTTTCCTCGTGCTTTAAAAGTGCCCCCGTCAAACCCCCTTTTAAGAAACCCTCATGGACCACAATATATTAAACAATTATCGCCTGTATCATTTTTCCTTTTTGGTAAAATTTTGGAAAAGGTAGTTCTTACACAATTAAAACTATCTTAAAGAACAACGGTTTGGAACAACCCTTTCAGTCGGCTACAAACATAAACAGTATGAAACGGCGCTTCTTAAAAATATTTAATGATTGTTAGTAATGTGATGAAACAATTCAATGTATTTGCCTTTTAGATCTTTCAGCCCCTTTTGCACCATTAAACATGCTTTGGTTAAAAGACTAAAAAAATAGTTCGCAAAAAAAGGGAATTGCCCTTAAAGGGTTTTTACATCATTTTACAGGATCGATGGCAGACTGTCGTGGTAAATGGTGTTCATAGAAAAAGTTTACAAAATTTTGGGTGACAAGGGCTTGTTTTGGCCCTGTCCTTTTTTATTTTTAATATGCGCCCCTTTCTAGTGGAACCAAAATCAATCTGAGTTATCATTTTTTGCAGTGATACGCAAATATAGGGGTTTCAGCACCTTAGAATTTAAGTTCTTAATAAAAACGATTACGAGCTTTTTTAATGAGTTTAAATTTGGATGTCCCAAAAAAGTTAAAATTAAATTATAGTAAAAACTGAGATTTAATTTGGGGAAGGGCCCCGAGTATCCTTAAACAGGCAAAAAATCACTATTACTTGGAAATAGCACACAGAATTGTCAAATAAAGAAAAAAAACCTTGGCGTCATCATTGATAAAGATCTTTCCATGACAAGCCCGTGAAAAAACACCATAAAATTTAATTAATGGGAAATAAAAAAAATTAAAAAAAAAAACTTTTTTTTAAATCCCAAAAGCACAAAACGAACTTTTAAAATTTAAATTTCCCCGGGGTTTTTTCAAAAATTTGGGCTTTTGGTAACCCCCTTTGGGCAAATTTAAAGTAAAGGGAAAAAAATTGAAAAATTTTCAGGTTTTTCAAAAAACCGCCCCGGCTCTTTGGGTTACGCAAAAACAAAAAAAAACCCGTCAGAAAATCCTCTTTCCGTGAGTTCCCCTTGGTTTGGGGAAAAAAAAAAGTTGCCTATTTTGTGTTACTTTGTCTAAAAAACCCTGAGCACGAAACAGTCCCCCCTAAAATTAAAGACCTTCAAAAAATTTTTTGCCCCCCAAAAAAGAAACGAGGTAAAAACAATGACCAACCCATTTGTAAAACCCCCAAAACCTTGGAAATTTTGGTGAAAAGTTTTTTTTAAATTTTCGGCCCCCCCCCTTTTTTTGGGAAAACCCCCCTTTTAAAAACAGTGAAAATCCCTGGGTTTTCTTTTGACAACTTTCAAATCTTTTTTAAAGTTTTATTTTTTAAGTCATAATGTTGCAATATTATTTTCATATTTTGTTGTTTTTTTAAATTGAATTGGGATCACTTTTTCCTTCACCCCTTGTCTCACTGTAATAGGGTTTTTTTTTATACCCGCTTTTAAAGCGCTTAGGGGGGCCGTGACAAGGGGGTTTAAAGCGCTATATAAATCCCATTTATTATTTATTATCATATTTTAATTTTTAAAAATAATATTATATTATATATATTGTTGTGGTGTGTGTTTTGTGTATGATTTCGTAAAAATATTGATGTGAAACCGAATCTTAGAGTCTCGTTTAAATTTAAAGGAGTTTAAATTTTAAACAGTATTCTTAACTTTTATTGGTCCGGGCATTTTCACTCCCTCATCGAGGCAGCCTGTCCTGGTGAAGAAAGGGAACTGCTGAAAACAAAAAAATTGAAGGCGAAAAAAATAAACAAATAAACAATAAAATTCCCTTTCATCCCATAGGGGAAAATTTGTCTCTAGGGTCCATTCCAAGGGAAGGGGGAAAAACCCAGGCATCCCGCCAAAATGCAGCGCCGCAAATTGATCTCGGGTGAGCGAGGTAATTTTTCTCAATGCCACACAGGGCCAAGGGGGCGGGTGATCGAACGGCACCTTTCGGGACGAGGCCAAAAACCGTACCACTGTGCCATATTGTCCCATAAATAAAGTGAAAATACTGATTCTATCTATCTATCTATCTACTATCTATTAAAACTTTCATTATCTATCTATCTATTTTATCTATCATCTATCTATCTAAACTTCTATTGTTTTGTTTGTTTGCCTGCTGTTTTCTAATGTATCTTCCTCCACCCCCACCCCGACCCCCAAAACCTTTTTAGGTTTCCCCAAAATCATTACGCTGGCAATAAATTATTGCCAAAAAGCCCCCCCACAATGGAAAATGGGTTTGTGTTGGCCCCCTTTGGGGCCCTCTGGGGGTGAGACAACGGGCAAGTTGACACAATGCACGGGGGAAGATACAACCAAAAAATTGGGAAAAAGAGTATGTGTCTGAGAGAAAGAGAAGAAAAGAGAGAGAGAGGGGGAAAAGGGGGGGGGGGGAGAAGGGGAGAGAGGGGGGGGGGGGGGGGGGGGGGGGAAAATTGGGGGTTTGGGGGGAAGGGGGGGGTGTAAAAAGTGATTTTGGGTTTGGGCAAAAACCCATTGAAGATGACTTGATTCATTCGATATTTAGATAAAATCCCGTTTAAAAGGGGAATTTAATTTCCGAGAAAGGGGAAATGACGCTTTAAATTTTTTCATGCAAAAAAGCTCGGGAGCGATAAATTGCACATCAAGGCCCAAAGAGGGTTTTTTTTTTGTATCTGAATTGGGGATTAAATTTGGGGACTTAAAAAAAAGTTACCTAAAATATTTCCCTTTAAAAACGAAAAACAAAGGTACAACCAAAAAAATTTGGAAAAAGGTATGTGGGCTTGGGGAAAGAGAAAGAGAGAGAGAGAGAAGAGAGAAATAACAAAAATTTTTTTTCAAAAAAAGGCGTAACAGATTTAAACCCCCAAAAATAAGACCAATTTTTTAAATGTTTTGAAGAAAGCAGATTAAAACACGAGCATCATACCGACGTACTGTGGGAAAGCGAATAAGTTTTTTTTTTTTTTTTATGGCACAATAATTCCCCCCTTGTACCCAAACCCCAGGGCATCTCTCTAAATGCCCCGACTCTAGTTTTCCCCCGCCCCAAAACGCCCCTTTCAAGAGATTTTAGAGTCAAATTTCAATATTGAAATTTTACAAAAGGGCGAGATCTGACCTCCCGTTTTTAAATTTTTAAACTTTCAATAGACAAGGCTGTTTCCATCCAAGAAACCCCCTTCATTTTTTTTTTTCGGGGGCAAAAAAAACGTGAGTAATGAGACTTTTT
>NW_027628317.1:0-4302 GCF_034508935.2 Berghia stephanieae | reverse complement strand
TTTTGACAGTGGTTTTAAAAAAACACTGTGTGGTACTTCTTGTTGTGATGAAATTGTATTTATGTAAAACGTGTTGTTGTGTAATATAATAGGGAAACAAAAAAAAAGGCCAGTGGAAACAAAAAAACAAACCCAAAAATCATATTTTTTAATTTTTTTTGATTTAAAAATTATATTATTTATTGGGCCATGTGTTTTTTGGGGCCCTAGACTTTTTTGTTGGGAAGGGTTTTAAATAAATTCCCCCTTGCCCTCCTTTTCTTCTTCTTTTTTCTTTTTTTTTTTTTCTTTTTCTTTTCTTTTTCTTCTTCTTTTTTTCTTCTTTTCTTCTTTTCTTTTTTTCTTCTTTTCTTTACTTCATTCTTTTTTCTTTTCTTTTTTTTCTTTTCTTTTCTTTTTTCTTTTCTTTTTCTTCTTTTCTTTTTTCTTTTCTTCTTTCTCCTTTTTAAAAATAAAAATTTAATGAGTTTTTTTTGTGTAGTTTTATTTGCTGCGTTTTATCCGGGGGTTTTGGGAATAGGATTTGAGAAATGGATTATTATCTGGTTCGTGACAGAGATAGGGTGGGATGTTTTTTGCCTCCCTTGTTGTGTGTGTTGGTGTCTGTGTGTGGTGTGTGTGTGTTTGTGTGCGCGGTGTAAGCTATGTCGTTTTTTTTAAATTTGTTCCTTTGATGAAAAAAAGTGTTATTTTAAACTTTTTAATTTTCAAGTGGTGAAAAGGGGAAAAAAAGAGAAAAGAGGGGGGGAGAGAGTAGGGAGACAAAGAAAGAAAAAAAAAGACAACGAAGAGAGGAGGAGGAGGAGAGAGAGGAGGAGATAGGGGAGGGAGAGAAGAGAAAAAAAGGGGAAGAGAGAGAGAGAGGGGGAGATTGAGAGGGGGGAAGAGAGAAAAAGAGAGGGGGAGAGGGGAAAAAACCTTTAAGTGTGATTTAAAAATTATTTATATCCTGCGGTTGGGGTTTTTTTTTTCCAGAGTTCTGAGTGCAAAAAACCCGGAGTTTTTTTGATAGAAAGCGTTTTGGCAAGGAGTTTCAAACAATTTTGATTCGGAAGTAAAAAAAAGGCCAACACACAAACTCTGTGAACTGAATTTTTAGTTTTAAAAAGTTTAGTGAGAAACAACTCAAAACGCGGGATGGAAAAAAACAAAAACAAAGCCTGAGTGAGTCATTGCTTTACTTTTAAACCCATTTTTTTTGTCATGTTAACTTTTGGTTGGTGGTGTTGGTGGGTGTGTGTGTGTGTGTGTGTGTGGGCGCCCCGGTTTTAATGAGGCATTTCCCTTTGTTTCGCCCAAATCTATCCAGTTTTGTTGCGTTAACGTTGGACATTTTAAGAAATGTAAACATGTTTTTTTGTTTATAAATGTTAAAAACTACCTGCTTTTGCGAATAAAATGCCATGTGATTTTTAGTTTTTTAAAGCTGTAAACAAAGGTGTATTTTGAACACATTTTGCAATGCCCTGAGAATGGAAAGTTAATTTGATAGTTCAAAGATGGTCATGGGTTTGTTATTGTTTTGCCCTCGGTTGTGAGTTTTTTATAAAAAGTTTTAACCCGGTATAAAAGTTTGGTTAAAAGAGTTTTTTGTGTGGTCGTTTACTTCGGTGGAAGTTGTGAACTTTTGGCCCAAACGCTTTATTATGCATGGTTTTTCAAAAAAGGGACCCCGGGCGATCCCCAGTGCGTGGAGATTTTTTTTTTTATGACTCTTTCCCCCCCCCCCCCCCCCCCCCCCCCCCCCCATCTATCCCGCAAGATTTAGTAGTGGATGAGAAGTCGGAAAGTGTTTGGTTCTTTTTAAAGGATATAAAGCAATTGTTGTCTGTTTAGCAATAAAAAAAAGAGATAACTTTTTAAAATAAAAAAATAAAATACAAAAAAATTCCCCAAATTTTTTCATGGGGAAAAATTTTCTCCGGTTATTTAAGGGAAGAGTGGAATAACCCGGGGGTTTTGCGCAGTGTGGCCGTAAGTGGCTCGGGGAGGGTGAGGTGACTGAAGAACACAAAGTAGCCGGGATTCGAAATTGGCAGCTTTAGATGCGAAGAAAGAGTGCCCTGATCACGGCCCCTATTGAAAGAGCCAAAGTTTATAGTTCGCAAAATTTTTTAAAAAGTGTCAATTAGTTTACTGATCTTTTTTCCCCCATATAAAACTTTGTGGAGACGATGTGTAATTTTTGGAAAAAAAAGAAAACCACACCACAACCAACAAACCCCGCTACACACAACAAAGACAAAAAATTGAGTTTTACTGCGCAAATCCCCCAAAATGTCAAAACGATTTTTCAAGAATCTGACCCAAAAACAACCGAAAAATGTGGAGAGACTGAAAAAAATTTAATTTTTTGCGAAGGCCCGCCAGGTATATTTTACACCGGCAATGTTAAAAGGAAAGGAGTAAAGAGTATTTTCCTGGGCCCCCCTAGGCGAGCGGGCCCGGGGGGAAACCCGGGGCCATCGAAGCGGTGTTACCCCCTAGCTATATAGGCCCGGCAAGGTCCCATAAAAGGAAGTTTAAATTTTAAAGGGGATGGATGAGAATGAACCCCCCCCCCAAAAAAAAACAAAATAAAAAAAAGACCAAACCCCCAAAAAAAAAACAAAAAAAAAAAAAACAAAACAAAAAAAAAGCAAAAACAAAAAAAAACAAAAAGGGCAGGGGTCACTCTAAAAATGGGAATGAAAAAAGGTTTGAGTTTTGGACAAGTTTTGAAAAACTGGGGTTGGGGTTGGGGGTGGGTGGGGGTTTTTTGGTTTGTGGTGGGAAAGGGGGGGGGGGGGGGGGGGGGGGGGGGGGAAGGGGGTTTAAATTTCGATAATTATGGTTTTTTAGCCTTACTAAGCATAAAAAAATTTAAAATATTTGCCTTTGTTGTTCCCTCCCCCGATATTTTTTTCCCAAAAAATCCTTAAATTTCCCCCATAGAATGCCAAACGACGAAAGGTCAGGTCCATTTGTGAGTTTTTTCACATGGGGGAAAGTTGTGAGTTTTTAGCCAAGCGCATACTATCTTTAGGCCCTTTAATTCACGGTTATTGGGTTTTTTAGGGGTAAAAAATCTTTTTTACATTTTTAATAAAAAAATAAAAAAAGCTAAAAAGTTAAATTTTTATAATATTAAAATAAATAAACTCGGGAAATAATTTTATAGTGTAGCTTTGTTTTGGTTGTGCCCGGGCATACTTAAGTAATAGTAAAAAAAAACCCAAAAGATCCTGTCAATGTTTGCAGGATAACAACAAGATCAATGACAATAGGGTTCAAAGTCGTGACGTATTTCCTCGCTAAGGAGCATGTAATTAGTAATGGTTTAAACATGGGTCATTCGGACGCCCTTTGAAATATTCTGACGAGTATAAAAGTGTATCCGAGGAGAAAAAATTAAATCTGGTATGTTTGATTTTTTTGCTTTTGATCCCCAAAATTAGTGAAAATTTGCCCGCGAAAAATAAAAAGTAGATTTTTTGTTAGAACCAAACTGGTTGTGGGCGAGTGAATCGACTATTGAATCCTTGCGGGGAAGCATCAATGGAGTAAAATTTTCCCGACCCAAAAATTAAACAAAAAGGTTTTGTCAGGGATTGCGTTAGGGAATGTTTTTTTATGGGAAAAAGAAAAAATAAATTTTGTTTCTCAGCAATGTGCCTTCTCCCCGGTTCCTCGGGTTTCCTTTTAGGATGGGGAAGGAGTTCAAAATTGCTTCAAGTATAAAGGACCCAACAAAAAATTGTGTAACCCTGAATTTTAGTTGGTTATACGTTTTTGAAACTCACAAAGCGGATGGAAAAAAATAAAAAGGCCCGAGTGAGTATCTGCATTATCTAAACGATGTGCCCTCGTTAACATTAGTTGCACTAGAACCCCAAGGATGGTAGTTTTAGTAATTTTTTAGGTTTAGTGGTCTAGGAGTTGTCGTTTGTAGTAGAGCTCAAAAAAGTTTTTTCTTGGTTGAATATGAAAAAACTCCGTTTTTTTTCTTTTTTGGAAAAGATGTTTTTGACTTTATTTTTTTGGCATGTCAGGTTTTTTTAACATGGTACCTCGCGACGATCGATAGGGAAAACCCCGTGCATTTAGATGACTGGCCGGGGGGAAACGACGTCCCCATAGATCAGTTTGGGGAGCATCATCGAGCAAGGGGTCTTTGGGGACTGTGGTTAGTGGGGATGAAAATCGTTTCGGACCCCGGGAAATCTGGGTTCGGCCTCGCTGTCGGCGCTAGTTGAGCCCCTTGGAAAAAGGTCTTTATACTTTTCAAGAATCAGGTGTAAAATGATACCTGGCCCTTTTCAG
>NW_027628316.1:0-4303 GCF_034508935.2 Berghia stephanieae | reverse complement strand
GGAAAAAAGAATAATAAAAATAATAAAAATAATAATATAATAAAATAATAATAAAAAATAATAAGAAGGAAGAAAAGAAGAAAAGAAGAAAAGAAGAAAAAGAAGAAAAGAAAAAGAGAAGGGGAAAAGGGAAAGAAAAAGAAGGAAACAACAACAAAAATAAACAAAAAACAACAACAACGCTCCACCACAACAACAAAAATATTCACAGCTAAAGAAAACGAAAAACCACAAAAAAAATTTAAGATATTTTTCAGCTAATTAATTCTTTTTAAAAGTCAAAAGGGCGGGCGACTGATAAAATTTCGTCTGCGTTTTCAATTTGTGACATGGGGGCATCAATACAGCAAAAGGAGCGTTTTTTGTCATTATGTGCCCATAACATCAAAACAAAATCGGGTTTATTTTAAAATCGGCTTTTAATAGAGCAATAACATAAAGTGCTAAAAGCACTTTCAAAGTTTCCCCGCAAACAGAAACAGTAACATGTAGGCCACATGACATTTTGGGCGATATTCCTTTTTTTCGACAGAGACAAGTGTTATGACCAGGGACTAATTTACCCCTGGTAGGGTGAAGAATGTGGTAAAGAGCTTTTTACGGATAGGATCGAATCAACCTTCCGACCCGATATAAGATACTTGAAATCGAATCTATTTTCATAATAGAAAAAGGCAACATTTTTTCATCATTTAATCTTTTTTAAAACTTTTTACATCGATTGAAAATGTTTTGAGGGAACAAGCCACATTTATGCAATGAATTTAAGGTTTAAAACTCCCTATGAAACGTGGAAAAATGTGTTTGGGGATGTAGTGCGAGGTTTTTGTATATTCTTTGTGTATGTTTCATATGTTCAGTGTCTTTTTAATGTGGTATTTGACCTTGTAAGAAGTATGCAGATGACGTCACTCGGTCTTTGTTTTGTTTTTCCCTCCGGTTTATGGTAAGCTCATGAAATTATTAACCCCACTAAAAACTTTTTGGATCACCGTTTTGTGTGTTGGTCCCCTTAACTTTCCCGGGGGAAAGTTAGAGCTTCTTTAGCCAAACGTAATCTTAAAAGTGGTATTTTAATTGTGCCCACGTATATATATTAATATATTATTTATTTATTTTAAATGGTGTGTGTTGTGTTTTTGGTTATTATATTATATATATAAATTTTAAATATATATATAAATATGTGGTGTGTGTATTTTTTTTGTAAATTTTTGTGTTTTTGTTTGTGCATATTTCTTTTTTTTTTAATTTGTTTAAAATTATTTGTCTTTGCCATTAGGTCGCTTTTGGGTTTTGAAAAATGGGGGGTACGCTTTTAAAATTTCCCATTACTTTAAATTACAAAAATTCATTACTTTACATTACATTACATTAATTACTGTACATTACTTCTTTACATTATTACTTTAAACTTTACTTACATTCTTTATGTAATTAATTCATTCTTTAAATTTACATTACATTATTACATTACATACTTACATTACATTATTTTACTTTACTTTTTACATTACATTACATTACTGTACATTACATTCTTTAAATTTCTTCATTACATTACTTATGTAATTACTTCATTACTTACATTACATTACATTACATTCATTACATTACATTACTTTTTGAAATTATTTTACATTTTTACTGTACTTTAAATTACATTACATTACTTACATTATGTACATTCTTTACATTACATTACATTAATTATGTACATTACATTACATTACATTCTTTAAATTTAAAATTACTTAAATTTAGGTACTACATTACTTACTTACATTACTTTAATTACATTACTTACTTCTTTTATGTACATTACTTTCATTACATTACTGTACATTACTTACTTTTCTTACATTCTTTATGTACATTACTTACATTACTTTAATTAGTACATTTTTACATTCATTACATTACATTCATTTAATTTAATTACATTCATTACATTACTTACTGCATTACATTACTTCTTTCATTACTTTAAATTATGTACATTACTTACATTCTGTACATTCATTACTTTACTTACTTACATTACATTCATTACATTACATTAATTACTGTACTTAATTAATTCATAATTACATTACATTACATTACATTACTGTAATTTCAAAATTACATTAATTACATTATGACATTTTTACATTACATTCATTACTTTAATACATTAATTACTTTAAATTTCTTAAATTTATTTTCATTACATTAATTACATTACATTACATTCATTACTGTACATTACATTACATTACATTACAATACATTACTTTACATTACATTCTTTAAATGTAAAAATTACATTACTTTACTTACTTTACATTACATTCATTACATTACAATTACATTACATTACTTACATTACATTATTAATTACATTACATTACTGTACTTACATTTTTTAACATTACATTACTTTACATTACTTACTTTCATTACATTACTTACATTACAAAAAATTTCATTACGTACATTACTTACATTACATTACATTCATTACATACATTACACGTGAACCAAAATTTGATAAACCGAAAAAGGAATATAACATTATTGTGTAATTGATTTTTTACTTTTGACCTTCCTTTAGGGTTTGGGTGGAGGTCCATTATCTGACATATCCCTACTGCTATGCCCTAAATTCTTTGCTGTTTTTTTCTTTCCTTTTTTTTTAACCCTTCATACTCCCTACATCAAATAGAAATTTTGTTCGACCAAATTTATTTTGTTTCTTTTCAGATTTTTTTGTATACCCAAAAAATTTGAATAATGATCTTTTTTTTTTTTTTTAAATTTACTTGTAGAGAGCTTTTTTGTGTGTTTAAAAATTTCAATTTTTTTTCGGGGGTGCCTGTCATTTTGGGAAAATTTTGAAAAGGATAGTAAGGAAAAGTTAAATGTACGGTGTTGGTCTTGTGGTATGACATGCTTTTGGGTCGGGAAAGGTCCTGGGGTTTGAGCCTCGCGTGGCGCATATTGAGTCTTTGGAAAAGGTCTTTATTAAAACTTCACCGTTTCAGGTGTAAATGAGTACCTGGCGTTAACAGGTTTTTTGTCCGAAAAATTGTAATATCGCCTAATAGGGGTCATGTCCCGCCACGTTTAAAAGTTGCTGTTGCCAGGGGGCCCCTTGAAGCGTTTGAGAATTTTTAAAGGAATTTGGGTTTAAAGCTCATTTTTTTTTATTTTTTTATTTAAATGGAATTTTTTTTCATCGGGTCCCCTGGCATTACGATGAAATCAAGTACCCCCCTTTCATCTGGAATATTTTTTAAATTTCGATCCATTCATTCTTTGTATTTATTAAGAGTAATTTTTATCGACCCAAGAAAACAAAGTTTGGTGGTGTGTTATTGCACGATAAAGATATAAAAAGTTTAATAAAAACAAGAAATAAAAAATCGTTTATTCCCCCCTCAAAGGGGAAATTTTTTAGATATTTTTTAAACAAATGGGTTTATATTTAAAAAATTTATTCAAATTTGTATTTTCTCCTTTGTTTTAAGGGAAAAGGGGGGTTTAACCCTGGCCTTCGAAAAATTATGGCCCCGCACTGCCAAAAAGACGTCAAAATGCCCGTCTTTTGCCCCAAAAGAAAACAAATTTTGAGTTGTATTCAATGTTAACCCCAAAAAATAACTTTTTTCCATGAATTCTATACAAAAATCATAACGGGGCAAAAAACCCAAAAAATACGTCAAACTCCGTCCTTTGATTTGTATCAGGTTATAAATAACAATTGCTACGGTTCAACATCGTGACGTACTTCCCTGTATGACGAGGTAACTTTGAACCCGCCTAAAACGGAAAATGGCGGGTCCCTTATGAAAATTTTTTTCGCGAGCATAAAAGTGTATCCCCGAGGTAAAAAAAAAAACATTATAAAAACTGGTCGTGTTTTGACTTTTATACTTCTGATCACATGACTATGAAAAAATTTAGCCAGCAAAAAAAATAAAAAGTACCCTTTTTTTTTGTTTTGAACCACGTGCTGGTTGCTGGCGGACGTGACTCAAAATATTTAAAAACAATTTGCCCAAAAAATAAAAACGCTGTATTTGTATTCTGGACCCAAAAAAATTTTTTATAATTACCAATCAGCTGCTTTTTCCCCCATTTACAAATAAAAATTTTGCAAAATTTCTGCAACCGTTGAAATAAAAATTTTTTATTCAAGCGTTTTTTAAAGAATTATTCAACGGTTTACGTGTTTATAAAATTGAAGGACCACGCTTATAAAACCCCCCGTTGAAACAAAAAAGATAGGAATTAACAAAGAATAGAATTAATATGGTAA
>NW_027628315.1:0-4305 GCF_034508935.2 Berghia stephanieae | reverse complement strand
TTTTTTTTGACGCATTTTCCCCTTAAATTTTGTTTTAAGTGAGCAAAAGCGCTGAAGAGGGACTGCAAAATAATAAAAAAAAAATAAAATTAACAGTTTAAAAAAAAAATAAACTTAAATTCCAAAAGGGAAACTTTCGGTCTTTAAAACCCTTTTCGCCGATTAAAAATCAAGTCTAAAGGTATTTTGGGGTTTTGAAATAATGTGGCGACAAAAAATGGGCCCTGGGTTGGGCCCAAAATTTAAAATTAAAAAAAACCATGCAAACGAAAAGCTTTTTAAAAATGGCTTTACCTTTAAAAAAGCAACACAGTTTATGTGGAAATATGGGAAAGACCTTTAGAGTCTTGTAGAATGGGAAAAAAGTTTAAAGAAAAGGAAAAAAAAAGGAAAAGGGACACATTACTACATAAGTCTAAATGGTATTTCTGGGGTAGATTACTTGTTGGCGAAAATGAATTAGGGGCCTGGGCCGAATCAGACCGGAGAAAAAAAATTTACCAACAACAAAACATTTTTTTAAAAAACCCCAAAGCAAAACAAAGAACAAACAACAACCAAAACCCAAAAAACAAAACAAAAACAAACAAAAAACAAACAACAAAAAACAAACAAACAAACACAAAAAACAAAACAAAAACAAAACAACAAACAAAAATACTTATCTCACCCCCCCCCCCCCCCAAAAAAAAAAAAAAAAAATTATAAAAATTAAACAAAAAAAAATAAAAAAAAACAACATAGCAACAAAAAGCAACAACAAACAAACAAAAAAATAAACGACTATTGTCACAATGAGACGACCGTTTATGGCGGATAATATGGGAACTGAGAAGGAACTGAGCAGAAGAAAGAAGGAAAACGGGACACATCTAGATCTAGATACTACACGTACAATAAATGGTATTTCTGGGGTAGATTAGAAGTTGGCGACAATGAGGTTAGGGACCAAATTAGGCCCGTACGCGGTTTACTGCTTAAGTCTTTGTGGGAGAGGAAATAGAATAAGGCTGTGTGTCCAAACAACACTCTATCAGACAAGAAATAAATCAGGAAAGTGCAGAGCCAGGAGACAATAAAGAATAAAAAATCTCGCGGCGGCGATGGGGGCTTCGAACCGTAGCCATCGTAAAGTTATAGCCTGACACTGACCAAAAAAATGACGTCAAAATGCCGGTCTTTTGCCACAAAAGAAAAAAATCGTGAGTTTATTCACTAGTTCAACCAATGAAATAAAATAGTTTCCCTGCGCACTACAACGACAACTCACCAGCGCTATACAACCTAAAAATGACGTCAAACTGCCCGTCCTTGAGGGTTCTTGTGTCAGCCCTAGCCATCGTTGTTATAGCTCGATACTGAAATCCAAAGGACTGGCAGTTTGACGTCATTATTTGGTTTTTGCACCGCCTAGTGAGTTGTCGTTAGTAGAGCTCATGGAAACAAGTTATTTCTTTTGGTTGATCTATTGAATAAACTCACGATTTGTTTTCTTTTGTGGCAAAAGACTGGCATTTTGACGTCATTTTTTGGTCAGTATCAGGCCATAACTTTACGAAGGCCACGGTCAGACTATCGTTAACGATGGCTACGTTCGAACCCGCGACCTTACTGGTACGACAACTCTGCCTGGCTCCATTCTGTCTGAGCTATCCACCACGACCCCAATCGGACGCCGCGAAATTTTATTCTCTGTTGTCTTTTTGGCACTTTCCGACTCTTGTTATTATCAACATAAGCTTGCTCCATTCACTTTTCTGAATTAATTTTCACTCTCTCAGACAAGTATAATATATCAGAAAGTATTGAAATCCTTGTAGGTAAAGATGGGCCTTTATGATATTTTCTAGTAGTAAAGATGAGCCTTTATGACATTTTCATAGAGGTAAAGATGGGCCTTTATGACATTTTCCTAGTAATAAAGATGAGCCTTTATGACATTTTCCTAGTAGTAAAGATGAGCCTTTATGACATTTTCCTAGTAGTAAAGATGGGCCTTTATGACATTTTCCTAGTAATAAAGATGGAGCCTTTATGACATTTTCCTAGTAGTAAAGATGGGTCTTTATGACATTTTCCTAGTCGTAAAGATGGGTCTTTATGACATTTTCCTAGTAGTAAAGATGGGCCTTTATGACATTTTCCTAGTAGTAAAGATGAGCCTTTATGACATTTTCCTAGTAGTAAAGATGAGCCTTTATGACATTTTCCTAGTAGTAAAGATGGGTCTTTATGACATTTTCGTGGTTTTTCACAAGAGGTCTTTCCATTAAAGCCGGTCAATTTTTTTTATAAACTGCGTTCTTTTATCAGTCATGCAAAGGACTATTTTTAGAAAATGCTTAAAACTCAACTTTTCAACAAATCTTTTTTAAAATATGTTATAATTGTTAAAAGTTATTGTGTTTTAACCCCCCCCCCCCCCCTCACTTCTCTTCCAAAAACAAAAGCAAAACAACAACAACAAAAAAAAACAAACAAACAAAAATATAAAAAACTCGTGTTTTGCAAAATACTTTCCACCAGATCAAACAGACCCAGTTACCCAATTATCGCTGGATGGGAACAATGGGATCAATACCACAGACTACTAGGAGAAGACCGGGCAACAGCCACTTTTTAGTGGCTAATCGCCGCCATCGTATTTAAGATGTCAGCAGTTATCGGATGAATCGAGAATAGAGAGAGACTGACGATATACGGGGTTTCCAGAAAACTGGCAGCGTAAAATTATATGAGAAAACAGTAAACATTGGCATTTCGGGGACAGAACAGACGCGTTGTTAGCAAAAATTACATTAAAAATAAATAAACAAAAATGCTGCGAGGGTGTAATGAAAGTGTGAACTTCATGGTCGATCAACTTGGTCATCAATCCATTCAACTATCAATCTATTATACTTCTTACATACTACTACTACTACTACTACTACTACTACTACTTACTACTACAATATACTACTACTACTACTACTACTACTACTACTACTACTACTACTACTATCACTACTTCTATTACTACCATTACTATGACGACGACTACAACGATGAAGAGAGAGAGAGAGAGAGAGGAGAGAAGAGCAGAGAGAGAGAGAGAGAGAGATAGAGAAGAGAGAGAGTGAGAGAGAGAGAGAGGAGGTGGGTGGGTGTTCTTCTCTTGCACCATACATGACATAGACTTGTCTACGTTGTTAGATCAAAGGGACGGATGCCGCAATTTCGCATAGTCCTTCACATTTCACACTAGTATCTACTATACTAGGTATGTGTCAACATCTGTTAGAGGGACTGATCAGCAAGTTCAAAGAGGTGAGTTTCATTATTTGTGTCTTCTCATTAATATGGGAATGTCGGTTGATAGTTATGTAACATCAAAAGAAATGTTGATCGCTTCCACAAAATTTCATCAAAAATCAAAGTAGGAGGAGCTTATTTTACCCACCGTTATTACGCCGATTCCGATTGCTGGACAATACGATTGTCAATTTATCAGCTAATTGGGAGGGGCATAGAAATTATGGTCAATTTTAATTGGGTTAATTGAAGAGTGTGTAGAGAGAGGGTATTTTTCAAGAGTGGGGTTGGGAGGGGTGGGATTAAAATGCTTTTATCGTGATAATCTAAAATACTAATTCCTGCTACATTACTACTACTACTCTACTAATACTACTACTACTACTACTATACTACTACTTACATACTACTACTACTACTACTCTAACTACTAATTTTACTTCTACTCTATTATTATTATTATTATTATTTTTATTTTTTTTATTATTTTATTTTTTTTTATTAATATTATTATTTTTTTATTATTATATTATTACAACTATTTCTGTTGTGGCCCCATGTGTCTTGTGGTATGGGGCGGGGCTGCGGGTTCGGTTCAATATGAGCAGCCCATAGTTTAGTGTTGGAAAAGGCATCTTTTTCCGGGGTTCCCAAATTTTCGGCGTTAAATAAATAGGCACCTTGGGGAAAAGGAAAAAGCCCCAAAAGGCATTTGTCTTCTCCATGTTAAATGTTGTTTGGGATGGGGAGTTTGTACAGGTTTGGTCGTTTAGAGTATTTTAATATTAAAAAATTGGTTTTTGTTACAGAAGTGATATATTGGTTGTGGTAATATGTAATGGTGCGGATGGGTTAGTGGATAACTCGTTTCGGCGGGAATCCCGGGGCGAGCTCAACTGGGTGTTGAGTCTTGGAAAAAGGTCTTTACTCACATTTCCACCCCTATGGTTAAAAGGCTGGCATTAACGCGGTTGTCTTTTTCCGAAAAAAAGTAATGTCGCCCCAGGGGCA
>NW_027628314.1:0-4307 GCF_034508935.2 Berghia stephanieae | reverse complement strand
GGAGAATACTTTCGCATTTTTTCTTTTTTTTTTTTTGTTTTCAAGAGCGGCTGCAGAAAAAAATGTCCGCATTGGGGAGAATACCTTCTCGCATTTTTTTCTTTTTTTCTTTTCGCAATTGATGAGCGCGGAATTGCAGAAAATACAAAGTCCGCAGTGGGAGAATACTTTCGCATTTTTCTTTTTTTTTTTTTTTTCGTTTCAGAGCACAGACTGCAGATATAAAAAGTCCGCAGTGGAGAGAATACTTTCGCATGTTATTTTTTTTTTTTTTGTTTCAGTGCGGGGACTGCAGAAATAGAAAAGTCCGCAGTGGGAGGAATACTTTCGCATGTTTTTCTTTTTTTTTTTTCGATTCAGGGGGACGCAAAAAAAAAAAACCCGAGTGGGAAATATTTTCGCATTTTTCTTTTTTTTTTCGTTCAGAGGGGACTCAGAAAAAAAAGTCCCAGGGGGAGAAATTTTCGCATTTTTTTTTTCGTTTCAGGGGGAAGAGAAATAAAAGTCCCCGGGGGAGAATCTTTGCTTTTTTTTTTTTTTTTTTTCGTTTAGACGGGATGAGAAAAAAAAAGTCGCAGGGGGAGAATACTTTCGATTTTTTCTTTTTTTTCGATTCGAGCGGGACTGAGAAAAAAAGCCCGCAGTGGGAGAATATTTTGATTTTTCTTTTTTTTTTTTTCAGAGGGGGGCTAGAAAAAAAAAGTCCGCGTGGGAGAATATTTCGATTTTTTTTTTTTTTTCGATTCAGGCGCGGATGAGATATAAAAGCCCCGGGTGGGAGAATATTCCCTTAAAAAAAAAACCCGCAGGGGGAAAAACTTTCTTTTTTTTTTTTCAGAGCGGGACCAAAAAAAAGCCCCAGTGGGAAATTTCCCCATTTTTTTTTTTTTTTTCCCAGCGGGACTGCGAATAAAAATCCGAGGGGGAGAATATTTTTCCCTTTTTTTCTTTTTTTTTTTCAAGCGGACGCAAAAAAAATGCAGTGGAGAATATTTGTTTTTTTTTTTTTTTTCATTAGAGGGGGACGCAAAAAAAAATTCGAGGGGGAGAATATTCCCATTTTTTTTTTTTTCTTTTCAGCCGGGGACTGCAAAAATAAAAAGTCCCCAGGGGAAAAAATTTAGTTTTTTTTTTTTTTTTATTAAGGGGGCCCAGAAAAAAAACCCGCAGGGGGAAATATTTTTGCTTTTTTTTTTTTTTTTTTTTCAACGGGACGGAAAAAAACCCCGCAGGGGAGAATTTTGGCTTTTTTTTTTTTTTTTTTTCGGACGCCAAAATAAAAAGTCCAGGGGGGAAAATTCTTTGCATTTTTCTTTTTTTTTTTTTAAGGGGGGTGCAAAAATTAAAGTCCGCGTGGGAAATATTTGATTTTTTTTTTTTGGGTTTCAAAAACGGATGAATAAAAAGCCCAGGGGGAAAACTTTCCTTTTTTTTTTTTTTTTTTCAGAGGGGATGCAAAAAATAAAAGCCCGGGTGGAAAATTCCCCTTTTTTTTTTTTGTTTCAGAGGGCTGCAAAAAAAAAATCCAGTGAAAATTTTCGCATTTTTTTTTTTTTTTTTTTTGTTTCAGGGGGACTGAAAAAAAAAAAACCCCGTGGAAATACTTCGCATTTTTTTTTTTTTTTTTTTGTTTAGGGGGTGAGAAAAAAAAGGGGCGGGGGAAAATTTTTGCTTTTTTTTTTTTTTATAGAGCCCCGACGCAAAAAAAAAAGCCCGCAGGGGGAAAATTTTTTTTTCGCAATTTTTTCTTTTTTTTTTTATTCAGAGGGGCTGAGAAAAAAAAGTCCGGGGTGGGAGAATATTGCATTTTATTTTTTTGGGTTTCAGAGGGATGCAGAAAAAAAAAGCCGCATGGAAAATTTTTCGCATTTTTTTTTTTTTTTTTTCCGGAGGGGACTGCAAAAAAACCCCCAGTGGAGAATCTTTAATTTTTTTTTTTTCGATTCAGAGCGGGGATGAGAAAAAAGTCCGCAGTGGGAATACTTTGCATTTTTTTTTTTTTTTTTTTCAGGGGGGGGAGAAAATAAAAAGCCCGCGGGTAAAAATACTTTCTTTTTTTTTTTGTTTAGAGCGGGTGCAGAAAAAAATCCGTGGGAAAATTTCGCATTTTTTTTTTTTTTTTTGTTTCAAGGGGGACTGGAAAAAAAGCCGCGTGGAGAATATTTTTGCATTTTTTTTTCGTTTGAGCCGGAGCAAATAAAAATGGGCAGTGGAGAAATTCGATTTTTTTTTTTTTTTTTTTGTTCAGCGGGAGCAAAAAAAAAAGTCCGCGTGGAAATCCCTTTGCATTTTTTTCTTTTTTTTTTCGTTTCAAGCGGGGGACTGCAGATTAAAAAGTGGGCAGTGGGAGAAATTTTGTTTTAATTTTTTTTTTTTCGTTTCAGACGGGACTGCAAAAAATTTAAAGTCCGCAGGGGAAAAATATTTGCTTTTTTTCTTTTTTTTTTTTTTCATTCAGAGGCAGACGAAATTTAAAAAAGCCCGCAGTGGAGATATTTTGCATTTTTTTTTTTTTTTTTTTTCAAAACCCGGGGACTGCAAAAAAAAAATCCGCATGGGAGAATCTTCCGCTTTAAATTTTTTTTTTCGTTTCAGCCCGGGATGCAAAAAAAAAGTCCGCAGTGGGAGAATATTTTCGCATTTTCTTTTTTTTTTTTCTTTCAGGCGCGACGCATAAAAAAAGTCCCAGTGGGAGAATACTTTCGCATTTTTTTTTTTTTTGTTTCAGGGGGACTGCAGAAATAAAAAGTCCGCAGTGGGAGAATTTTCCCGTTTTTTTTTTTTTTTTTTCGTTTCAAGGGGGACTGCAGAAATAAAAAGTCCGCAGGGGGAGAATTATTTTTGTTTTTTTTTTTTTTTTTATTCAGAGGCGGACTGCAGAAAAAAAGTCCAGGGGAGAATTTTGGGGCATTTTTCTTTTTTTTTTTTCCGACCCCGACTGCAAAAAAAGCCCGCAGTGGAGTTTTTTTCGCTTTTTTTTTTTTTTTTCTTTTTCGATGCGGTTTGAAAATTTAAAGTGCGGGGAGAATTTTGCATTTTTTTTTTTTTTCGATTAAAACGCGGATGCAATATAAAAGCCCCAGTGGGAAAATTTCTTTCGCATTTTATTTTTTTTTTTGTTTTGAGGGGGATGCAAAAAAAAAAAGCCCGCAGGGAGAATATTTTGCTTTTTTTTTTTTCTTTCAGAGGGGATCAGAAAAAAAAAACCCCAGTAAAAGAATTTCAAATTTTTTCTTTTTTTTTTTTATTAGGCGGGATAAAAAAAACCCGCGTGGAAAATCTTGCATTTTTTTTTTTTTTTTGATTAGAGCGGATGCAGATAAAAAAAGTCGGGTGGAAAATATTTTTTTTTTTTTTTTTTCTTTCGGCCAGAAAAAAAAAGTCGCAGGGGGAATATTTTGAATTTTTTTTTTTTTTTTGATAGCGCGGACTGCAATTAAAAAGCCCGCGGGGGAGAATTTTCCGATTTATTTTTTTGTTTCAGCCCGGGGATGCGAAAAAAAAAGTCCGCAGTGGGAGATTTTTCGATTTATTTTTTTTTTTTTCGTTTAGAGGGCGGCTGCAAAATTTTTAAGTCCGCGTGGGGAAAATTTTTCGCTTTTTTTCCTTTTTTTTTCGATTCAGAGCGCGACTGCAATAAATAATCCGCAGTGGGAGAATACTTTGCATTTTATTTTTTTTTTTTTTTTTCAAGGCGGGAGCAGAAATAAAAAGTCCGCAGTGTGAGAGTACTTTCAAATTTTATTTTCGATTCAGAGCGCGGACTGCAGAAATAAACCCCAGTGGAGAATATTTTCGCTTTTTTTCTTTTTTTTTTTTGATTCGAGCGGGGACTGCAGAAAAAAAAGTCGCAGTGGAGAATCCCTTTGCTTTTTTTTATAAAAAATTCGCGGGGGAGAATTTTCGATTTTTTTTTTTTTTTTCGATTCGACGGGATGCGAAATAAAAGTCCGCAGTGGAGAATCTTTCGCATTTTTTTTTTTTTTCGTTTCAGAGGGGACGCAAAAATTTTAAAAGTCCGAGTGGAAAATACTTTCGCATTTTTTTTTTTTTTTCGGGCCGGGGACTGCAGAATAAAAGTCCGCAGGGGGAAAATACTTTCGATTTTTTTTTTTTTTTTTTCCCATTCAGAGCGCGAAAATAAATAAAAAGTCCGCGGGGAGAATACTTTCGCATTTTTTTTTTTTTTTTTGATTCAGAGCGGGGACTGCAGAAAAAAAAGTCGCAGTGGGAGAATATTTGCTTTTTTTTTTTTTTCTTTTAAGCCGACTCCCGAAATAAAAAGCCGCAGGGGGGAATACTTTCGC